>NC_085048.1:3796531-4034031 GCF_963662255.1 Cinclus cinclus
GATTATTTTTAAGAACAAGTTTCACTTGTAAAAAAAAAATCCAACCTCCCCCCCCCCCCCCAAAAAAAAAACCAACAACAAAACAAAACCCCAAAAAACCCAAACAATGTGTGGAAGGTTTGAATTGTAGTTCTGAAAAGAGATGGGGAATGAGAAGTGCAAAATCCCTTGTCATGAATATGAAGAGCAATGACTTGGGAAAACAGGTATCTTTTTTCCTTTCTCTGTAATTCTTCCTATTTAGCCCTGCTCTGATTCAGAGTGAATCATGATGGTCTGTGTGCATGCAAACATTTGTGTTTATACACACGCAGACGCTGTCCTCACAACTTTTCTTGGGAGCATTTCATCATTTTTTCCTCTTATCTTCAAAATATTATCATTTAATGAAATACACATTTCCTTCATTTATCTTGAACCTGCTCCAAGGCCAGCAAATACCAGAATCTCAAATGTTATGACAGGATAGATTCTTTATTGGTTTGTTTTCTTTTCATTCTTTCTGTTTTCACTGTGATTTTTATTTTTTTTTAAAGATTATAGACCCTTAAGTTCCAGCTCAAGGAACCTGGCTTCCAACTGAGGTACACAAATATGTCCAAAAAAATGTCCCTGAGACCCATCCAATGCAGACAGCTGTGCAAGAAACAGGAAATTGAGGAAGTCAGGTTCATCAGAAACACAGGATTTCCTTCGTGGATGTTTCAGATAAAGCATCTTTAATTTTTCCATGCTGGAGCAGTTCTGTAAAAGAGCAGAGGAATTATCGCCCTGTGCTTTGATGTCTGGGATGTAAAAGTGTAACTGAAAGACAGGTTCTTGTGGGGACCATGGCACCTTGGCTGTGGTGACATGGCCTCTTCCAAGCAAGCTCTCACCTGTCTGTGTTCTGGGCTGGCAGGACACGAGTCAGCTCTGAAACAGGAGCTGTGTCACTGTGACACACAAGCAGGACTCTAAAAGTGTCTGAGCAACTGAGTTTTGGGGAGAGGTCACAGAATAATGAATGGAACCATTGGTTTGGGTTGGAAGGGGCTTTTCAGATCAGCTCCTTCCACCCTTCCACTATCCCAGGTGGTTCCAAGCCCCATCCAATCTGGCCTTGGACATTTTCAGGGATGGGGCAACCACAGCTTCTCTGGGCAAGCTGTGCCAGTGCCTCAACATCCTTAGAGTAAAGTCACTTGATCATCCTGTGAAACGAGGATAATTCTTATTTTTCCTTCCACTCATTAGTTTGTAATGACTCTTGACATTTCAGTGTCAGGAACTACAGAAGTGTCTATGTGGCATCTGGTATGGTGTGATTCCAAATGAGTTTGAGTTCCCTATGAAACACTGGGAAAAATTACAAACTGATAATTACCAGTGTTCCTGTGGCATTACTAAATCAGGCAAATGCTTAGATGTTGCCTGTGTGACCTTAGCTTGCCTTGCTCTCCTCTTCGTGCTTTTAAATTTTGACTGTCTTTGTCTAACAGCTTTCATGGTCACACTAGGAGTGTTCAATTTTGACTCATTTGGCCCAAAATGTAATTGCTCTGGAGATGGCTCAGGGCTGTGTGCTACCACATGTTTGTATAATAGAAAGGACTATGGGGAGACCTTATTTTGGCCTTTTGGTACTTAAAGGGAGTTTTTCAGAAAGATGGGGGCAGGTAATTTTAGCAGGTCTTGCCGCAATAGGACAAGGGTTGATGGTTTTGAATAAGAAGGTGGTCAACTTAGATTAGATGTAAGGGAGAAGGTTTTACAATGAGGGTGGTGAAACACTAGCAACAGGTTTTTCTGAGAGGTAGTGACTGCTTCATCCCTGGAAACATTCAAGGCCAGGTTGGACAGGGCTCTGGTCTAGGTGGGCTCTGGGTCATATTCTTTAATCATGGGGGTAGTGAGGCCCTGGCCAAGGTTGCCCAGAGAAGCTGTGTCTGCCCCTGGACCCCTGGAAGTGTCCACAGCCAGGCTGGATGGGAATTGGAGCAACCTGGGATCGTGGAAGGTGTCCCTGCCCATGGCAGAGTGTGGAATGGGATAATTTTTAATGTCCCTTCTAATCCAAAGCATTCCAGGATTCTAAAATTCAATGACATACACACCAAAAATCAGCAGAAAGTGCACAACCATCCATCCACCCCAGTTTCAACCACAGTGCTCTCAGGACAACAACTTCATAGAGCATTTCAGCTTAATGAAGCTAAACGTGTTGAAAGCTCGGGCCAAGAGGTTGCTACACGCAAAAGCTGCATTTCACAAAATAATTGCCGAGACAAATCATGCAAAATCTTCATTTATAAAGCATAGCTTTGATATAGATGTCATCACTCTGCCAAAGTTCAAAGCACATGTGGTTGACACGATGTGCACCATGGCGTTCTCAGGATATGTAGCATGAGTATGATATAATGCTCAGTTAAAATAATTAGTTGAAAAGAACATATTCATTTCCTAGTGATTTTTTTTGTGAAACAGCTCAGTGCTTTGGAAAAAAAAAGTTATTAACTGAGACTGTGTTTAAGAAACTGGAAAATAAATATTTTCATCTGGAGTAGTTATGTTGAATACTCAGTTTTAGATTGTGCCAAGAGCATGCTTATTAACTTAACATGTAAAAATATATATTAATTTCAATATACAATATATAAATATGTTATAATAAATATATATATATATATGTATATTTATTAATATATGTGGTTATGGAATCATTTCACATTCCCCAGTTGCTGAGAAAAGAGGCACACAACCAGTAAGGCAGCTACCACAGCATCATAAGGTCCTTCTGAAGAACTTTTCAATGAAAAAATGTGGGTTTTTTATCTTTTTTTTCCCCCTTCTGTTTTAGGCATGCTAAACTAACAACAGCACCTCATTTTGTCTTAGAAAATAAGTTGTCAAGACAAGGTAACCTTGCAACTTCAATTTGCCCCACAATGGAAGTCATGGACCTGTGCAATATATTTGACTTCTGTTCTTTGCTTTCTTTTTTTTTTTTTGCCTCTGTTTTTCCTATTCTTTTTCTTTTTCAAATCTGGGTAACTGCCCAATAATTCTAATTTCAAAAGGCCCTATTTTCTGGTTGCTTGGATAAGGCAACCAGAAAATAGGGCCTTTTGAAATTAAAACTTTGGCATAAGTCTTTCTTAAGAGACCAATATAGAATTTAACTTCTGTGTTTGACAAGCTAATTGGCCAAGGTTTAAAACCATCAGTTATGCAATAAAACTGTACGCAATTAATTAAAGGCAGATGATTATTTTCAGTCAGGCTCTGTTCCTGAAACATCCTCCTACTCACTAATAAACTTTGTTCCTGTGGTGGTTTCTCTGAAATTAAGAAGCACATTGCAAAACAAGGGTAAGCCTGTCTCGTTGTTTGCTTCCCATGCTCACCAGGATGCAACAGTTACTGGACTGAAAATGGAGTTACATCCCTATAAGGTCCGCATTGAAAGAACAATATTTTATTCTCCTCCATGGGATTGACAGAAGCACAGAATCCTTTAGGTGGAAAAGTTCTCTAAGGTCATCAAGTCCAACCAGCACTGCCAAGTCCACCACAAAACCATGTCTCAAACACTAAATACTTTCAAGGGTGGTGATTCCACCACTCGCTGGCAAGCCAGTTCCAATGCCTGACCACCTTTTCAGTGAAGAAATTGTTCCATAGACAGATTATAGAATTAGCTGATCAAAAGCACCAAGCAGGTTCAAAGTTGACCAAAAAAAAAAAAAAAAAAAAAAAGAAATTGCTCTATTGGAGTTCTGTTGGATAAATAGTTGGAGAAAATACTTGGCAAAAAATTCTCTATTAGCTGTGAGAGTCCTTGGATCTTCTTGGACCTCTTGATGCAACTCATGATAAATTAATTACATTTTCTGTCCATGTCTCGCTCTGAGGATTGACTGCAGTTAAAAGCACAGCTCACATTGGAGCAGGGCTGGGCTGTCCCTGGTCTCCGTGCCTTAGGAGATGGACACAACTGTTTTCTTTTCATCCCTGGAGGGGGAATCTAAGAGTTAAAGTAACAGCAGAATGTGTCAGGAATGAAGCCAGGCTGACCTGTCCTTGCTGTGGGGTGGAGGAAAAGGCTGTGCCACTTGTTGAGGACTTTTCCATTTCTTTGAATAATAAAATCACAGAATTATTTGGGTTAGAAGGGCCCTCAAAGATCACCCAGTTCCACCCCCGCCATGGACAGGGACACCTTTCACTATCCCAGGTTGCTCCAAGTCCCATCCAGCCTGGCCTTGGGGAATCCAAGGATTCCAGGGATCCAGGGGCAGCCTCAGCTTCTCTGGGCAGCCTGTGCCATGGTCTCACCAGCCTCTAAATAAATTCTTCCTAATATCCAATCTAAATCTACTATTCTTCATCTTAGGGGCATTTTCCCTGGTCTTATCTCTATATTCCCTTGTAAAAAGTACTTCTCCTAATCCCCTTTTTGATACTGCAGGGCTGTTATTAGGTTTCCCTAAAAGTTGCTGTAAATTATTAGAGCTGTAAGTAGAATCAGTTGAAATAATTTCTTCATTGAAGGAAAATTATATTATGTCCCCCTTACTCTTTGAAACCACAGAGTAAGACATCTAAATCGGCTTTAGAGAAATTATTCTGTCCAGCTGCCTGTGCAATCAGCTTCAAGTGGCTGCTTTGGATCCTTGTGCAGGGAGGGAAACCTGCTTTCTCCTTTCCCTCTCCAGACCCCAAGGGTACAAACTTCCTCAGCCACTCAAATTTGTGTCTGAAGGAAGAAGGAAGCCCAATGGAAGCCAGTGACTACACATAACAAAAACCATCCCTTGCTCTTGGAAAGGCTGAAGCTCTCTGGAGAAAGCTCTGAGTCCGTCTGTGACTGAAGAGCACTCCAGAGAAAAGAATCCCAAACAAGTCAGAGATAGAGTCCAAGTAAGTGCAGGGCTGCCTAAACAGTGTCCTGCATGCAGGAATCCTACAGAACTCCAGGAATGGCTTACAAATTTAGATTCTAATTTTAACGTGTTTTTAGTGTAATGTTGGAGGCAGTGGTTGCTTTGGGAAGAATAATCAGTATTTATAGACTGACTTCTTTTCTCATGCCCCCGGTATTCCAGAGCAGTCATTACTTCAGGATAGTTTGACCTGAAGGTAAAACATATTCCTGCAATTCCTGTACTATTTGTTTATGTATCCTGTCTCACTCAATCTTTTAGCATTCAAACCTTCAGTGGCAAAGTGTCCCAGAATTTGTGTGACTGGCAATTTCTGGGCACGAAGTGATCCTTAGGAATTCTGATAATGAGTATGTATTATTGTAGACTGTGTATTAATGCAGAATGAACTAGTCACTTGTGCTCTCCAACACATATTCAGGTTTTGGATGTTTTCTGGTTGTGGTTTTTTTTTTTTTTTTTTTTTTTTTACTGTTCTCTGCAAAGTGAGTGTGGGCCCCCATTCAATATAAATCAGTATAGAAGTTTGTTAACTTTTACTGATTTTATGTAGATGTTGTTTTCAAAGAAGCCCTTTGTAACAAATAACTCTTCACTGCAGCCCTGGAAGGCTCACAAGTTATGGGATAGTGGTTTAAACAAGAGGGTGGGTGGGAAAAAGTCAATAATAATACCAATAAAAAAGCCTTATTTCTGATCAAAGCAGCAAGTGCTTGAATAAAGATTATATTAAAAAGAGAAAAATGTAGAGGCCTTGTTAAAACCTTTGGGTTAGTGTCCAGTTATGTGGATTTTTCCTCTAGTGCTTATTCTGGCATTCATTAAACCCTGATAAGTTACATAGAAACACTTGAAAGAATGATTAGAAATGCTATGTGTGAATAATAGAATTGCTTAAAGGGAAATGGAAATTCTTAAAGGGAAATACATACTGACATGGAAAGTGAACTTGTGTAATTTTCTCATTGTCCTGGGTTATTATCTTATTCTTCTTATTTTGAGGGTGTTGAATTTGTATCCTTTTATGTTCACAGTTTGGGAGCTGCTTAGGGAAATAATATTGCTGCAGTGGGATTCAGATGTGCTGAAGGTTTTTTGAAAAGCAAAGTGTCTTTTTTTCTGGTGTCTTTCTTTGAGAGGCTGAGGCTCGAGTTTGGAGAGGAAGAGAATTAAAAAGAGAAAAATTCCAAACCAACACAGGGCTTTCCTCTCCATCCTCCTGTGCTCTTGGGGTAAAAGTCCTCATAATTCAGTTTCAGATGACTTTTCACAGGTGTTTACTGGTAAACAGGTCCAACAGAGTCCATCTTTGCATGGAAAGGGCATCTTGCCAACAAGAATGACAAGGGAACCCTTGTGTTGCAGGAAATGATGCAGTCAGCACCTTCAGGAGGCTTTTTGCTTGAGTAAAGGTTTATTTCTTATTTAACTGGTGTTGCTATTTAACCAACCAGAGTGTTAATGGCTAAAATGGCAAGTACTGGAGGTTAAACCAAAATTAACTTTTGCCATGAGAACATGTTCTACTCCTTTGATCTTCTCTTTATGTTACAGAAATAATATATCAGCACTGAAGCGGAGGGGAGCAGAGCTGATCCTGTGGTTGAATTAGGAAGTCAAACTATAAAAGCCCTAATCTAAACTGTGGGATAATGAGATGTGAGAGGATTTTCCAAGATCCAACTGCTGATCACATCATGTTTGTTTAGTAAGATGGGAGTGTTTTCACTGAGATAAAAGCTTAGATTTCGTCGAGAGAAGCTTCAAAATCAACCTTCAATATTTTAAGCCACAGTGATTTAATGGGACAAGGAAAAGCACTTTTAAAACCATTTTGATGTTTTGTGCTCTACATGAGCTATATGTGGGTATAACATTGGCATGCCTTTCCTTGCCAGTGTTATCCAATGGAATATGAGAAGTGTTTCCCCCTTGTATTTTCTTCTCCAACAGTCAAAAAAGTCTCCAAGTCAGAGGATGAAACCGTGCACCTCTGATCTCAGTGTCTGTGTTGACACAACTCTCAAAGAAGGTTCTGTGGAGAAACTCAGATGCTATGAGCTCCCAGATCCATCCACCTTTCACCCCACAGAGACCACACAGGTAGATGATGGCAGAGTAGAAACACCTGAGGTCACCCACTAACAGGTCCATGGTCTGCAAAGATGTGAAGCAAACTGGGCCCCAGAGAATCACATGTGCTCTGAAAAATGCTTTTGCCTTATTTCTAGGACCTGGTTTATTGCTGCTGTGGGCTATGGGTCAAGCCTTGCACTGTGCCAAGGAGAAGGTGTAGATGTATTCTGAATATTGTTGCATAGGGCTACACTAGCTTGCTTTTCCGAAGAGACATTCAGGGGAAACCCAAAAGATTCATCTTGCCTGCCTGAAATAATCTCTCCCTAAAATTGATGTTTATGATGCATAAATTTCCCATGTAAGGTGTTGATTTCTCTCAGCTGAAGGAGCCATGCTCAGGCTCAGACACTCATGTAAAAACACACAAATGTACAAACTAGATGAAAGGTCAGACCTTAGAGAAAGCATTGCATGGAGACTATTTCCTATGGGGGTGTATTCTGAACTAGTTTTGCAAGACTCCATCACAATTTTGCTGGTGAAAATGTAGTATTGTAAAACCATAACCTTCTGAAGCTGGCACAAGGCATCAGGGTTGGATTTTCTGGTGAGATCTGGAAGAAAGACTCACTTCTTTCTGACTGAAAGAGGGGAGATTTAGATTAGAAGTTTGGACAAAATTCTTCTCTGAGAGGGTGGTGAGTCCCTGGCACAGGGTGCCCAGAAAAACTGTGGCTGTCCCTGGATCCCTGGAAATGTCCAAGACCAGGTTGGACAGGACTTGGGGCAACCTGGGATAGAAGAAGATGTCTGCCCATGGCAGGGGATTGGAACAAAATCATCTTTAAGGTCCCTCCCCACCCAATCTGGTCTGTGACCCCATGATTTTACTGTTATCACTTTCCCTCCAATCCCCTAATTCACTATCAAATGTGAGGTAGGTTGGGCTATTTTAGCAATGCATTGAGCTGATAGGTGAAAACTATATAAATCTCCTTCTGTTGCCAACACATTTACACAAAAAAGAAAAATGAGCAATAGCAAACAATTATATTCTGCACTTTTGTAAAACCAATACCGCTCTTAGTTTTTCTGTAAAAAATATTTTAATCTTCACCTTAAATACACACCTTAAATGTGTACTTTAACTGAAAGTACACGTGACATGTTATGTTTGTAATACCTGAAATAAAATGTGCACATACATATATTTATATATTTAGATTGCAAGATAATAATAGATAGTAGATGCATAACAGGATTCTGCTGCCTTTGGTGTACAGATCATGCAGTAGTGGAGCTGTCTCTTTCTTTCTTCCTGCTGCCACAATCCTTTTGGTCACCGTCACCCGCCTGTAATCCAGTGATCTAAGAAACAAGGACTGGCAGTGACAAAGAATCAGAGGGAAGCTAAAATCCGTGTGGCATGTGACATAGAGAAAAGGTCACATTGCCCTGCATCAGCCTTCTCTTAAGTCAAGTTAATTAATGGTTCTTTTTTTTTCTAATTCGACTCGATGGGCCTCCAGGCAAAGCACTATTTGTAATGGCACCGTGCTCTGGAGTCACCCAGCCTGGCGCTGCCTCTGCCCCTGCGTGTCCCCACGTCTTCAGGCCAGGAGGCATCAGCTCAACACTCCACTCACTTTTCAGGTGGGTGCTCCCAAGTCACCTGACAAAGGGTAAAAATGAGCCTGATCTAGGTGACTTGCCACTGAAAATCCAAACACTGGCACGAGCACTATGGATAGGAGATGCAAAGAAAGTCTCAAATGAGAAGCCACAAGAATTTCAGCCTTCCCTTTTGTGAATGTGCAATGGATTCCTGTTCACAAAAGAAAAGAATCACACAACAGAGAGTTCTCTCCAAAAACCACTGGTGGTAGAGTCCTGGTAGTGTAGCCACTCCTCACCTATTCCCACTTTTTCTCTTGCATTTTTTCAGTGTGACTGTAAGAGGATTTACACAGCTCTTTTGTGATTGTGACATTTTTTAGGGACACGTTTTTCAGGGACACATTTTTCATCCACTGTTTGCCAGAGCATCTGGATTACAGAGATACCCATGTGTGGTGGGCTGATTTTGTAGCACCACCAAACATTAGAGTATTTCCCACAGTTAAATGTGGCCAGAACCTCACTGAACTCATAGATTAAGACTGTCTGCTGAAGACCAGAGTTCAGTACAGCTGCATCAACCTACAGAGACACAAGCTGAGTAGAGACAGAAATCATTCCCAGGTTTGCTCCTGGGGGGACTCCAGTCCTTCCCAAGCCCATCCTCCTTGCATTAAATAAGGTTGCAGTGGGTAGGCAGGTTTCTCCTCAGCTGTTGTCAATCTATTTCCTCTTTCCAGCAGGGAAATAATAGCCAGGAAGTGACTAAGTTGCCCCTTCCTTCTCTTCTGCTCAAGTTCAAATTCTGCACTTGCAATAAACCAAAGGCACACACCAACAACTTGGTTTCCTGCCCCATTAATAGTGATTTTAATAATAACAATGGAGTTTTTAATTTTAAATATTTTTCTCATAGAAGAAAATGCCAGTGGTCTAGTGGAGGGTGTCCCTGCCCATGGCAGGGGGCTGGAACTTGACAATATTTGAAGGTCCCTTCAACTCAAACCATTGTGTGACTCTGAACTTCCAAAGCATTATGATGCTCATCAACCTTCAACCATACAAAAAGAAGGCCAAATATTTCACCCAACATCTACTTGGTCTTTTCCTCTGGGTGTGAACTATTCTCTCATAAAGGGCCAGAAATAATCTGGGCTGCAGCTTTCTCTTACCATTTCCTTGGGCTTGGGATACCTGAATTGGGATACACCTGGCTGGGTTGATCTCTGCCCTCTGTTTAATTTTTCAGGTAAAATTTTGGGCACAAGAGCGCTCTCCAGGGGCAGAATTTCAGCTGGACAGGGGTGATGTTCATGTTAAGATAAAGATAATGTCACAGAGGTCTAATCTGCTGCCCTGCAAAAATGTTTACCACAGACCTCCACATGTAGTCCTGGCCAAGTAATATTCTCCCAAACAATTCTTGGGTGCAGTGTGGGAGTTTTCATGTGCCAAATAACATTCCCAGCTGATCTGGTGGATGAATCCATCCTATTTTTGAAGCTAGTTTAGAAAATTATTTCAACCAGATCATGTCAGTTGGCCTTGGTGTCTGGGAATACTCCTGGACACATTTAATTTACGGATGAAGATGACCCAGAATGTTTCTACCAGGACCATCCATCACTTAAATACCTGTGTTGGAGCAGATTTTTTTTGCACTAGTCTGATTGTTTCCCACTGCCTCTGGTTTTAAAGATCTTATTTTTCCCTTTTGGCTGCTGTAACTAATCTGGGACGTGATCTGCTGTCTTCATAAATCCGTGCTGTGTGGGTTTATTCAGTCTTCAAAGATGCTCAGGTTCCAAGAGCTGCTGTTTCTTTTTCATTTTCCAGCTCTGAGGTGATTAAGCAACTCTGACTATAGTGAATCAATTGAAAGTCATCCTTTCTCTTGTGCAGTTTATGTGTTAGGTTTTTTGAACAGTTTTTGCTATTTTTTGCCTTTTTAGGGTATTTCATCTATATTTAGATAATCAGCTAAGTCGTTGCTGACTCTGTTTGAGTATGGAGAGCTGGTAAAGAAAAAAATTGATGGTGGCAACCTCATTTTTTGCTCTATCAGTGTCTCACGTGCTCCTGGGTGACTTGAAATTGGAATATCCTCATCCCTGGAAGTGTTCAAGGTCAGGTTGGATGGGACTTTGAACAACCTGGTCTAGTGGAAGGTATTCCTGCCTGTGGTCAGCTCTTAGTGTGGCCATTTATATAGTCATTAAAATCCATTTTGCTCCAGACCAGATTGGTTGCATTCAAATTGGGATGATCACAAATTGCATTAAGCCTCAGACAGTTCCTAGACACCATTTTGGTCAGTGCTAGCTGACCTAGACAAAAAATCATGCCAAACATTGTTCTAGGAATGTAGAATATTTGTGATTGAGTGCTAAGTCTAAGGCATAAACCTTCATAAGTGTGGACACAGCTTCAGTGTACCTCTTTTAAGACTAATGAAAAATGTCTGTGTTGCACTGTGTCCCAGAAGGTGAAAAATGCTTTTGAGACTTTTCATCATGGACTGCATGTTTAACATGCCATCCCACCCCAATCCTAGACAAATAAAACTTCTCTATGGCAGTTCAGACATTTATTCTGTTCTTTTCCTGTCCTTTATGAAAGAAATTAATCCCACCAAGATCTCAGACATTGTTTCTGGCTTTCATATTCATAGCTAAGTTGTGAGGTGTTCTGACCTCTTCAGTCCAGACTGGCATCACTAATGTTGAGAGTTACTCCCCCTTCAATTAGAGAAGTTTGGTCTCTGTGAGTAGAAGAACTGACAGGTTACTGTTCCCCTCAATTCTTTCTTAATGATCTCTCAAATATGGAATAAAAGCAAGAGCATTGGCAAAATAAACCCTGAGGAAGCCAAGGAAAGGGCTGAGTGATGCCTTCTGGTTCTTTCAGTGATTTCTGCTGCTTAGAGTAGGGAGGAAAAAATTTGGGGAGTAGAGGAAATGCTTGGGCAGCCTTCAAATTGGCAATTTTCATTGGTGCTGCTTGCTCAAATTGCATGTAAGGGTAGAGACAGAACTATCCTGCTTCCCAACATATTCTATGCAGAGACTTCTTGCATAGTACATTTATATATCTCTTGAATGTTTTTGTCACTCGTTATTAAGTGGACAGAAAAGAGATCTCAGTTTTAGTGGTTGATCCCAAAATTATTGTGCATAATTTGGGATTACTTGGGAAAATATTCACTACCTGGTCCTGAACAATATGAAGAATCTGATTACTAAACTGCACTGTAGCTGTCAGGTCCTTGGAAACCTTTTATTTTCCAGCAGGAGGAGGAGGTGAATTGCCCTGCTGGAATTGGAGTTTGGATCTGGTGTAGGTCTCTGTAGGGCTCAGCTCCCAAAAGGTAAATCTCCCTTTCTCTTCCTGCTCTCTTCCTTCCTCTAAGCCATCTGAGGAGGATCTCACTGACAGCTTTCTGGAGCAGAGCAAAGGGGAGTCCTATCTCTGCAGACCCCTGGCCATAGCACCATCCAGGCAGATAATCTAACCCATTCTCGCTCCAGACCAGCACTGTCAGTTTGCACAAACCATCAGGATAATCTCTAAACAGTCATGGAAGCACTGTTCTGGTGAAACACGGGGTATTGATCTCCCCTGATCATCCTATTTGCTCCTGGGGTGGCTGGTGGTGTCTGGAGGTGAGATGTGAATGTGGTGCCTCTGAGATGTCATGTGGGGCTTTGATGGCACAGACCTGATCAACGTCCATATGTCCCTTGGATGCCTGCTGGATGCTCGTACAAAGGTCAGGCATCTTTAGTGCTCTCCCAGGAGGTTTTTAATGGAGTGAGCTGCTAGCTTTTATCCTTCCTCATAATTTCATGAGGCAGAATCCCCTCCTCCCCCAGGCAAGCAGCCAGCCTGCCACCAGCTATTCCCTTTAAAATTATGATGAAGCTTGAAATAAAACACAGCCACGGACTGAACCCACTAACCCTCAGTCCAAAGGTATTAAGGCTGCTGGTTGATAAAGACAATATCTAGTTCTTGGAAATGTTTTGCTTCTAGCACCCCTGAGTGATTAGGAAGAGAGGACTTGGAGAAAAAGATAATGATTCTGTATTTGCTGTGGAAATGACAAGTGCAATTAGAATTGCCAGCTGAGTTGTGATCAAAATTCTGATTAATTACTTACTGCTATTTCACAGAGAAGAAATTAGTGCGTATCTAATTGGCGTTACTGAAATGTATTCTGTGCCTCACTTGCATAAATTAAATGTAAAGAACAAATCTACTGCGTGTCCATGAGAGGGAGAGAAAGAGATGGAGCAAAAGTGAGTGTGCGATACTGGTCAAGATCCTCAGGTGATGCAAATCAGGGCTGCTCTGGTGAAATCCCTGGATGGTGAGGCTCAGACCCAGGATGCTAAAAGAGGTGCTTTGATTTGGGTATTTACTGGGGGTCTGTGCTGTATGAAAAGAGGAGGTCAGGCTGGAGGATCACAGCAGCCTTTCCTCTAGTCTTATCAAATCTCACTCTATCAAAACCAGTCACAGCAGTATGAAATCCTATTTTCAGCTTGTGATACCACGGCACCAACCCCCACCACACCATCGCTATCGTATGATTTTTGTTTGCTTATTTATTTCAATTTCAGCTCTGCACATGCTCCAGGCACATATACAATAATGGCAATTACACATTGTACAAAGCACATCAATAATTTTAGTATGAAAGAGAAGGAAAAGGCAGAGATTCGAGTGCTTTAATCGGCAGGACCACATTATGTCAATGAAGCAGGGACACGGAGGACTGATTAGATAAATTCTCCCTTGCAGTTCCAGCACCCGGCACTGAAGTGCCCACCATGTTCTGAAAATTAAATGCATGCATTAAAAATGTATCTGCATTTATTTTCCCTCTGGTGTCTTTTTTTTTTTTTTTTTACTTTTTCTTTTTTTTTTTTGTTTTTTCTAACAAACGGAATCTTGTGGAAAAGAAAAAAAAAACATCCCTTGATGGGAGCTTTGGCAGTGCATTTGCTAATTTTTTTCTTTAAGGAAGTCAAATTGGTACCTTGATGGAGAGGGCTGTGTCAGTGGGGATGAGATGAGCTTCCTCCTCCTCCCTGCTCCCCTCAATTAACTTTTATTCTTCAAGGTGAAACAGGAGAAGGGTTGTAGAAGTGGAGAAGCAAAGAGTCCCTCTGGTTTTGCTAATCTGTGGAATTGTTACTTTGAAAGAAGTTATTTTCCTAAACAGAGGTCTAACTTCTTGAATACTGTAAGTGTAGATGCACTGAATTTAAAGGGTTATTTCAGTTATCCCCAAAATAGTGATGAAATCCAGCAGCCCTATTAATTACCTTACAGCATTTTGCCATTATCCTTGTTTGGCCTATCCTCATTATGTGGCATGGAAATATATGTCCAAACTATAAAATATTTTTTTAAATTTCCCATTCTTTCTATAATGACCTGGTGTCTTGCCTCTTGAACAAATATTTCACTTCTTCCCACTTCAGTCTGAAGGGGCACAGCCATCACCAGCCAGCTGTAATGTCCTTTCTTCTCTTGCCTTCTTTTGTCTCCCTCTCTTATCTCCATGATCTTCTCTTCCCTGTCTCCCTCTCCCCAGACAGCTTTATTAAATTCAGACCTCTACTTCTGAGGCCTCTCTGTTTGAGTTCCTGCTCCATGTGAGACATGGAGAACGAAAGGTTAAAAGAAAAAACTAAGATTCCCTTCTATTCCTCCTCTTCCTAATGTCCTTGGCAGCACAGGGATGCTTTCCACAGCACATTCTTCTGGTTGGATATTCAGGTTACTGACTGTAGTGCTGCCATTTATCATTATTTACCATTTTGGGACCCCAGGGAAACACAATGTGCAAGAAAATTTGAATCCATTTTTTTGACAACTGACAACACATGCTTGCCATAAAGTACCACCCTTTTTGGGAAGGCTTTGGGTTGGAAAGGGGAATTACACGTAAACAGAATTTATGTGGCTTTCATGGAGGGTGGTTGTAGCCCAGATTTTCTTGCTAAGGCAATACAGATTTGGAAATGTCTTGCACCAGTTTTCTTCCTGCTGGATTAGCCTTGGTACTTAGCACTGAGTACTTTGTGTACTCTGACTCTGGAATGAGCCTTTTCATCCTAGTGGGATACAAACACAATCTACAAGTCTTCAGCCTGCTGTCTCCTGTGACTGGCATGAGATTTGTGAAAACTGAACAAACCCTGCCAGATGGGCTCTTTGAAGGCTCTCCAAAATGTCTTGGCTCTTCGTGGCACTGAAAGACACTCCCTGATGGCCCAAACAAGCAGAAATGCTTGTGGAGGTTCCTGCTGAGAGCTTTTCAACTGAGGTTTTCAACTGGTGTGTCCAGAAAATTAAATGTGTTCTGATATTTTTCATGCCATGGAATAAACAAGTGAAAATCATACTTGGGCTTGTCTGATGGGTGTGTCTGGTAATGCAGCTGTTATACAAAAAAACAAACAAAAAAAACCCACAACCAAAAAAAACCCCAAAACAAACAAACCAAAGAAACAAACAAAAAACAACAGCAAAAAACACCAAAATTGTCCATGTTGACAATTCTCTTCATAAAAGTTAGATAATGTAAAATTTATATATGAAGGGTGTCCTTTAAATTCCAGCAGGATGCCTGAGCTAAGAAGCCTCGGAGAATCCTGAATTGTTCCATCTATATTAACACAAATCAATGTTATTTTTTCTTCTTTTTTTTTTTTTTTTTCCCTGGTGCTAAAACACTAAAAACTCTCAAATAAACAAATCTGCCTAATGCACCTCTCTGGCTTCCTGTGCACAGATAATATTTTCTCACCTGACAGCTTTGATGAGATTTTGAAGAAATTGAATATTTTTATACTTAGCCCCATAATGAGGGCAATAATAAATAAACACATAGTGCCCCATCACCAAGAGTCTCAAAAACGTTCTTGACTGTCATAGTTTAGGATTTGAGCATAAGGAAAGTGCCCTCAATAACATTTATTTTCTATTTTCCGCAATGATCTGGAGGATTGCCTGGTGTAGGAATGCAGCTTTATAATTTTATTGTCAGATAGGGTCAAGACATCAGCTGTTTTACATTGGGCTCATGCTGTCATCAGCTAGACCACCTGAGGAAGTGGCCTGCTGGGAATGCATTTTAACCATCCAAACAGGGACATCCAAGCCTCTGCAAGCTCAACCACTAAAAATTACAAGGAAAAGCAGAGAACAAATGGGCTTCGTTTTTACTTCCTTCTGACACCATGCAATGGGCTGTCATTTCTCTCTTCTGCTTCCCATTGCAGCCGGAGATGTTTTCAGACTAAACAAGTCCCCGAAACCTGAAACTTGGCCATCGCTTATGGAAGTACCCTGTGCAGCACGGTTAATAAATAAAAAAGTTAAGAAAAATATAAAGACAACCTTTCCACTATTAACAAAAGACTCTTCAAAGCTACTCTTTTGCTCTGGGCTTTTACAATAATAAGCTGAAAAAATACATTAGAGAGCAGACTCCTTTCTAGCCACTTCATATTTCATTTTGCCTCTCACTTGTCTATTTATTTTCACGTCTTTCCTGATTACTTCTCAATTGTAGAAAGACAACATTAGGCACAATGAGTTTTAAATATACTCCCTGGCCAAAATAACTCCAAGGGCTGTCTGAAATTTCAAACAGCTCACTAGTAAGTCTGGAATAAAATAGAAAGGAAGCAATCCTTACTCCTTAAAGCAGGGCAATCAGGGCTGGTGGGTGATTAGAGTGCTCCACTAATACACTTATTATTTTTCTCCATGGGCATCAAACCACACAACCAGGATCAGTGTGAGTCTGTCCATTCACCTTTATATGAACGTGAAGAACACTCTGTGGTAAAGTACGAGAGGTGTTCCACCTCCAAACATACTCCTTTCCTGTTGGAGCTGTCCAGAAGGTTTGGAATGGGACAAGGAACAGACCTTGGACTACCTAAAAAAACCACACATGAGTATAACAGCTATTTGCAAAATCAACCCTCAAAGCTTCTTCAAACCATCTTGAAAGCATCTGAGGTTCTGAATGAAAGTATCATTGGGGTCACAGATCTCCAAGTAATTTTCAACCCTGGCAGCTCATCTGGACGTACTCTAACCTGGGAGTTTTGTCCTATGAAACTTAAAAGCCTAAAATGCCTGATGTAACTTTTTAGTTAGCCTTGCTCTGAGTAGAAGTTTGAAATATATGACATCTGGAAATCTCTTCTGACTTACTTTTTCCCCCAAAATTCATTGTAGGCATGGAATTTTAGCACTATGCCAACAGACACATTTGATATTTTGGAAGTGGTGTTTGAAACCAGTGTGCTTCCATTCCTGCATCCATGTTGGTTCCAGAGGTTAGAAATAATTTTGTAGGGTCTTGTTCTATTTGCTCTTTATTATTATTATTATTAAGTTCTCTAATTTTGAGCTTTCCAAGGTATTTTGCTGAGGGACCCCTCTCTTTCATATGTGAGCTGCACTGTTCAGGAGCAGACAGAGCCTTGGTTTTCAGGGTGACTGCACCTTGCACATGTGGGATGTGCATGGCTTGGTCATCAGAGCTACAAAAGCCAAATGCAGAGTTTAGTCTTCTTCAGGATCTTCCTCAAAAATTTTTTTGTATCATATTTATATCTCTGTCAGGGATAGGGGAGCTTGCTTTCTAATTTTTAGGTTGATGGTAGTGACTTCATCTCCCTACTTCCTTTCTTTCCTGTCGTTCAAAACTGGAGAAGATGGTTACTTAGAAGTGTGTACAGAGCTGTCATTTCTCTCTTATTTTAGAACATGAATGTGGATTGGCCTGGCTGTTCCACAAGCCTCATTAGCAACTTCAGTGCAAATTAGTACTTGGGCTCATTTTACCCAATGGCACTAGCACTTAGTACTGTGGTTTAATGGCAAGGTGGTGATTGGTCCCAGGTTGGACTTGATGATCTTGGAGATCTTTTCCAAACTTAATGATTTGGTGATTCTTTGATTCTAAAGACAAGCCTCCAGTCCAAAATATGTGTCTAGGTTCCACCCATAGCCAGCAGAAACAGATAACTCCAGAAATGCAAAAATCCTTCCAAAGAAAAGCAAGAATGAATGACCCTCTAAAAGTCTCTTCTCTCTCCCTCTCTAATGATTATTGTCTAGATGAACAGCTTAGACCAGACAATTAGCTAAGACTAGATGCTTAACATTTAAGCAGCTAGAATTAATGTGATGAATCCCTTCCATGTGCTCAGATAATGACTGTAGCCTTTGTGTCTCAAATTTTAGCTCTTCAATATGTTTTCATAGGTGTTCAGATTCTGCACCGTGCTCTCAGATTAATTTCAACTTCTAAGGCTTAAAATACTCACCTCCCATTACTGTTCATTGTCATAAATATGTCATGGCATAATATAGCTGTCTGTACCCATAATGAAATCCTTCTGCTTTAAGATTCAAGTCCACAGCCCCTACAGGACTAATATTGCTGAAAATCACCCTAATAATGTCACAGGGACTCTTGTGCTTTTGAACCTTTTTGTTATAAGCACAGGCTCTTGAACTGAACCTTGAGCCAAGGCAGGTGCAAGTAAGATTTTAACCTTTTTTATAGCTTAGATGGGGAAAGAAAGGAAAGAAAGGAAAGAAAGGAAAGAAAGGAAAGAAGGAAGGAAGGAAGGAAGGAAGGAAAGAAAGAAAGAAAGAAAGAAAGAAAGAAAGAAAGAAAGAAAGAAAGAAAGAAAGAAAGAAAGAAAGAAAGAAAGAAAGAAAGAAAGAAAGAAAGAAAGAAAGAAAGAAAGAGAAAGAAAGAAAGATTCCAAAGTGATATCTGTAATTACAATGCTCCCCAAAGAAATTAATACAGCCTGGTAAAAAAAGTCCCTCATTTGTATTGGTTCTTTGAGGTTCCAAATCAGTTACTTTTAATCTCTTGCCACTTAACATTTTTCTTTTTCCCTAGAAAGATATTCTTCTGATTTCCAACCTAAGCCTTGCTGGTTAAACTACTAATACCTTTACTTTGTTCCCTCTGTACTGGACATGGAAAAACAATCTTACTTCCAAGAAATTATTATAAACCTTCCATAAACTAATTTTGTCTTTTACTAGACTAACTGAAATGTCTGCAGTCTTTCTGGGCTGAAAATGGGACCTGTGAAAGATATTTTTTAAGTGGCATTGCTGGAGAAAAAAAAAAAAAGGGGGGTTTTAATAATATAGTGTTACAGAAAATATGTACGCAGACCAAAATTATTATAATTTCTCAGGCAAAGTTAAAAACTTAGTAAAAGTTTGGTATTAAGAATGTGTTATTTATAAATAAAAAGGGAGAGAATAGGACAAATTAAAGCTTTTGTTCTGCCCTCTCAACCTGTTTCTTACAAAAATTATTTTCATTTTAAGGCTTATTTCTAACCCACATACTTCTAGAAACTGCAGGTATTTGGCATTTTTCTTCTAGCCTGCTTCTAATGGATAATCACTCAGTCTCTTTGTGCGTCTGTTCCCAGGACCAAAGAACTGTTCTCATTGGGAAGAAATGATAATAATAATAGCAGTAAAGTGGAGTTCCCTGAAAATTTTATTTTGAGGCAGTTCATTTTATGCCCTAACTTTATTTTTGCAGAAGAAAAGGATGATTTGTCTTTGCAGTGACTGCAGGCCAAGGAGGGAAAACGAAGCTGAGAACCTTCCTGTCCATAACAGCAATGGTCTGAATAGAGTTCAAGTTTATTTGACTAATTCTTTCACCACTTGTCAGAGCACATACTTTTGTTTGTGGTAACAGAACGAGCTCTTTCCTCCCCCGTTTCTCCAGCGAGTAGCACAAACACTTGTGTGGAGCACAAATTACCGTAACCATTATGATGTTTGCTGTCAAACTCATTTATTTATGCAACTGCTGTGGAAAGGCCTGGGGCCCAAAAGCAACCCTGAAAGATTTCAGAGCCCTAGTGTGGGGTCATGAAAGGGAAAGTGAGGGGGAGGGAGAAGCCTCCGCTGGTTATGAGAAAGGAACTGACACAGGAAATGGTCACATATGGCACAGATTTATTGTGTCCGGGACTTCCCATTCAAAACTCATTATATCCACAGCTCAGAGCAGCGCATGGCACAGCCACATTCATTTTTAGGTCTGGTATCTGACAAAATTGCTGTTCAGCTTTCAGGTGGTGGTGGTGGTGGTGGTAGTTTTATCATTCCTAGACGAGAGAGATGGTGACTGGAAAGGTGTTGGCGAAAGCTCTGCTCTTTTATGCCCTTCACCTTTTGTTGAGCCACAGGTATTGGTGTGACTAAAGCTTCAGTCACGAGGTAGCTGGTCAGGAGAAGAGAAAAATCCTCTTAAAAACACCTAGAGGAAATCAGGATTATCTTCAAGGGAAAGAAAATGGGAAGAGCTTTGGTAGAGACATGAGAAAAAAACCTGATACTTGTGGAACAGCAGGTTTTTCAAAGGGGAAATAATAAGGATGAAAAGATGTTTCTCTTTGCATTTTTATTTGTCTTTCCTGGGAGACAGGACCCATCTCACAGAACTGGCTTTTTGGATAGTTGTTAATGACTTCAAGAGGTTTGTGAGAATAGTTTGTCTTACCTGCTTCATGAGATGGTCTAAAAGCTCCAGTCCAGGCTGTTTAACCATTTTTGTCTCCACGTACAATAAAATATCTGGTAACGCTTTTGTCACTGCATTGAATTTGTTCCTGAAATAAGCATTATGGGGACCTTTGTGTTGTCTGGATCACTAAAATGGCCAAAGTCCCCAAATCATTAATGATAATGCAGACAAAAATCCTTCCCAACTGTGTCCTTCTGATTAAGATTAGTGAAATTATGTACAAGCTTCTCTCATCCAGTGCTGACAGCAGGAGGAATGGGCCTCTACCCAGTCAAAGAGCACCAGGGTATGGACACTGGAGCTTCCTATTGCATCAAGAGTACAGCTCCAAGCCCACTTTTGTCCCAGCCAACACAGGAGTGTCCAAATTAACTCCTGGGTGCATTCCAAAAATTAGCACGGGTCAGTGGCCAGTTCAACAGTGCAGTTTGGAGGGGAGTACAGTGCTCTGGAGGGTCTGTGACTTTAATACTATAGAAGTGCCATGCCAGCTGGCCTCAGGGACTAGAACCTGACTTGGCAGTGGTTGTTTTATAAGTTTTGATGGATAAAATGCTCTTCCAGCTTAGTTCCAGCTGAGTCTTATGGACACAGGTATTTCCAGGTGTGGCATCTTGCAATTGAGAAGATTTGTGGAATTATAAGGAAAATCCCTTTGTCCAGCCTGGTCAGGGCAACCTCACTAAATGGCCCTTCCAGATTTACTGACCCACCTCCTTTGAGAGGGGTCAAGATATTTTCTCCTGGCTGGGTTATTATTCTCCTCCCCAGCTTTTCATGGATTTGTGAGACAGGTTTGGTGTTTTGTCTCAAATACTAAGACCAACAATGATCTCTCTGACTCAAGAGGTTCCTGAACTGTTCCACTGAAAGCTTGAGGAGCGTTTTGGGTGAACATTGCTATATGAATGTTTTGTTCCCCTACTCTTTTTTGATCCCTGTTGGAGAGCATTCTGACTTCAGAGCATTGCTGGTCTCTCTTCTTAAGACTTTACTTGTATACTTTCTTTAGTACAAAAAAATTTCTGTACTGATGCTTTGAGGTCAAGAATGAGTTATTATTGTCTCTGGGAACTGGAAAATTTTAATTTTTTTCATGACTAGGAAAGATATATTGTCATCTGTAACATGTGCCTTCCCTCTCAGGCATGGGGAGCTCTGAAAAGTTGATGCAAACATAAAAATGTACAACTATATAAAAGAGGCAAATATCACTTGATTTTACAGAGAATAAATAGTTGCAATGTGTGTGTGGCCGTATCAAAGCATGTGCACAATGATTGCAAGAGCAAATATTTCATGTACTACACCTGTTTTTCTTTGGATTTGCATGTGAAAGGGAAGGGTGAGCGCAGATCTCAGGATGTGTAAGAAGAGTTCCACTGACCTTCCTTCAAAGGAGGCACCAATAACTGTCTTTTCTCTACTTGGGCACCTAATTTTACAAACCTTGAAGGAACATAGTATTTTTGAACCCACAAATGTGGCTGAAATTGGCTGGGGGGGGGGGGGGGTTCAAGTTTTTTATAGAAGAACAATAAACAGGAGAACATAAACCCCCCACACAGAGTGATGTTATGAGACTAATTTCCTTCCAAAATAATTTTCTTTAAGAGAAATAATTAACAGCCTAAAGCAGTCAGTCTATTTTTATTAACATGGTCCCTGCTATGAGTACATATTTATGTGTGTGTGTGTTCCCATGGTTTAACCCCAGCTGGCAACTCAACCTCACACAGCCCCTCATTCACTCAGCCCTGGTGGGATGGGGGAGAGAACTGGAAGGGTAAAAGGAAGAAAACTTGAGGGTTGAGATAAAGACCTTAAACAGGGGAAGTAAAAGTTTTGTAAGCAAAACAAATAATTCATTCACCACTTCCCATGGGCAGGGAGGAGTTCAGTCACTCCAGTGGGACTCCATCACACGTAACTTGGTGACTTGGGAAGACAAATGCCATCAGTCCCAATGTCCTCCCCTTCCTTCCTTCCTTCCTTCCTTCCTTCCTTCCTTCCTGGAATCCTTCCTTCCTTCCTGGAATCCTTCTTTCCTGGAATCCTTCCTTCCTTCCTTCTCCCCCCAGTTTTACATGCTGGCATGACCCCGCATGGCCTGGGATATCCCTTGGGTCACCAGGGGCCAGCTGTCCTGGCTGTGTCCCCTCCCAAATCCTTGTGCACCCCCAGCCCACTCACTGGTGGGATGAGGAGCAGAAAAGGCCCACTCAGCCCCACTCAGCAATAATTAAAACATCTCTGTGCTATTAACACCCTTTTCAGCACAAATCCAAAACACAGCCCAAAACAGCTACTGTGAATAAAATTAACTGTGCCAGAACCAAAACCAGAACATTTGTACAGAAACACATGAGAAACATTTGTACCACTGTGCCTTCCTCTGCAACCCAACTCAATAATTTACCTTTTCTGCATTTCCAAGGTGCTATTCCTGAACCCTATTTTTATTTCCCCTTTATTTCCCATTTGAATGTCAGCAGGTCAAAAGGAACAGTTAATGCTGATGAATATTTCCCCTTCAGCAAAGATATGTGCTGGCCAGCCCAAGGCCAATGAATTGCAATTTCTAAACAGTATCCCATTTATCTCTCCCCTCCCCCTTCCTCCCCTCCTTGCTTTTATATTTTTGTAGCTATAATTGTAGTTAAATTAGAAATAACTGATGGGCAAATCCAGTCAGATGGAAAGAAAATTGTGGGAGATTTATTTTATTTTGATAAAAAACCGACATTGCCTTTTGTTTTTGTCAAAAAGAGACTCTATTTTTCCTTGTACCATGAATTGTGAAATCTATCACGAAATGGGTAAAAATTATTGAAGCAAATTGTGGTGTTAACCTGAAGGGGAAAATCATTAATGTTGATGTATTTCATTCAATTTTAAATGTAGAATTTATTTTATTTTATTTATTTGGCATTGGGGAACAAGGGAAAAGGCAGGAGACTTGTAAAGGACTCCATGTGCCTTTAAGTCAAAACATCTATTTTAAAAAATGCTCTTCTCTCCTTCCACTTCTCTCCATTTTTCTAAATAAAGGATATGATGGTGATGGTAGTGGTGGAGGTTTCTTTTTCCTAAGCAAAGAGGGCCCCCTCGGCACATTATTCTTTTCAAATGCGAAATGAGGTGGAAAATCCTCATTTCATGACAGGAAGGACAAATATTGACACAAAGTTAATATTTGTCAGGAGCCCTAGAAGCAACCTGAGTGCTAAAATCTCATCTAGATATATGTGCTGGTATGTTTATATATATAAATAAATAATAAATTTGCCTTGATGATGGGTGAAACCTGCAGAAAGCAAAGTCTGCTTGCTGAGGTCGAGGAATTATCTGCAGAGGGTGAACACACACACATTGCACGAATAATTTCTCTCTCTTGTGTGGAGCAGGACAAGCAGGTGAATCCACGAGTTCAAAGCACAACTGTCCCCTTCCTTTGCCTGGGTGCACAAGATCCCAGTATGAAGGTCAACAATCTGTGAATATCTTGTCCATCTTTCCCACACATTTCTAGGGACTATGGTTGACTCTTCCCCCCCCTTTTTTCTCCCTCTCACACACGTGTGTGTGTGTGTGCAAACACATAAAAATAGAACCTGTGTAATCCAATTTCACCCACTGCTGGGGGATCCTTCTGGAATTTATCACTGCTATTGTTTATCACCAATGTAAATAGCACATGTCAGCTCAATATTCAGTGGTCACTCAGTATTTATTAAGTCCTGTCCACTCTGGCCTTTTTTAGAGGAAAGCCCTGGGGCAGATTAGATGCTAGCTGTGACAGGCCATGTCACTTATCTGTTCCCATTGATTATCAGAGTCAGCTGTGGCCAGGACTCACTTTTTCCTTCTCCTCTCAGACCCCTCTTACAAGCACCCCTGCTTGGATTTTCATGAGGAAATAATCAGATTAGGGCTTCAGTGGCAAGTTCATATGGAGTTCTCTTTCTCCAATGTGCTACTAACTGAATAAATGTGTTTTGTGGTAAATTGTAAATGACATTATGATTACTAAGGCCAGCATGGGTTTCATTTAAAAGTGATCGAAATTGCAGGCTGCAGAAATTGTGACTGGCAGATAAGGCCATTTGGAAGAAGACAAGCAATGATGCATGTGTGTGCATGTGTGTGAGTGTGTGCAGGACACCAAGATAGCCCCCTCTTCAAGGCAGGCAGGGCTAAGGAAAGTTCTGAGAATTCATGAAATATCATCAAATCCCATTTGTAGACATGAGAAATGTCACCAGGGGGAGATGGGGTGTTTCCAGGAGAGCCGTGGATGAGATGTGTCAGCCTTTGTGGGCAGGCTGCTGACGGCACAGCGCATCCTCCCAGCGCTCCTGGACAATTCCAATGTCTCTGAGCACAGCATTTCCACTTCTGTTCTAAACAGAGTTGTTCTTCACTCTCTTTTTGCCTCCAGCGCAAACTGACAGCAAAATACTACAGCAAAACACTTTCACTGAAAAACAAAAACTAAAAACCTAAAAAACACCAAAAACAAACCAAAAAAACACACACACACACACAAAAAAAAAAAAAAAACAACAGGGAAAAGCAAGAAAATGGAAGCAAACTTGTAAGCTGGTGTCTAAAAATAGGGGGCTTTGTACAAGTCCCATCTCACTTGGACATCCTCCCTGAACAGAGTTTGATATTTATGCAATTCCATTGCTTCCCTTGGTGACGTGCAGAGGGAGAACTCATTCTGGGGAATGTTCACAGACCACGGGCTCACATGATGATTCCCCTGGAAATACACAGGAGGTAAGAACCCACAGGATCCAGGCTTCGAGATATAACTAAAGGCAGAGCCCAGAGTTATGTAATGGAATCATAGAATGGCTTGGGTTGGAAGTGGCCTTAAAGATCATCCATTTCCAACACTCTTCCCATGGTCAGGGACACCTTCCACTGCACCACGCTGCTCAGAACCCCATCCAACACTTCTCATAGTTAATTTCTTTTTTAGGAATCTGCTACTTTTATCTAGCAGAAATTTTCACATTATGTGTCCTTGATAAGGGAGGTCCTGGTGCCCTAATATCCTCTTATTTATCTAGAAGTTTGTGACTCTCAAGGATGTTGCTATCCCTTATTTTTTTATGTGAACGGAATACATGACCCCAGGTGCTGAATGAGGAGCAAAGAGTTAGTTTGGATATTGGCCATGCTTTGCCCAGCACATTTGTGAGCACACTGACTAAGGAGGGAGCAGTCTGGGTGAGGGAAGGAGAAGTCTAGCTGGCTACAGCAGCAAATTCCTTCTTTGATTTTATTTTGAAGAGAGGAAGGAAAAACAGAAACATACATCTTTTTCTAACATGCTCCAGGCAGAAATGTTTATGGTTTTGGTGCCTGTATCTGAACTCATTTACTTTTATTCTCTCTTTATAATCAGTGGTGATCTCATCATTTCAGCCTGAGGCACAATTTCTCTCATCTTAAAGCAGAGACCTGTATTTGGTCACATGGAACACACTGTTAGCTTGTAGCACCTTTCAGGACTTTTGACAAAGGTGTGGAGTGGCAGCACAAGGGGGAATGGCATCCAACTGACAGGGGTAGGGTTTAATTTGGTACTGTGAAGAAATTCTTTACTGTGAGGATGCTGAGGCATTGGTTGCCCAGAGAAGCTGTGGATTCCCCATTGCTGGAAGCGTACAAGGACAGGTAGGATGGGCAGGTCTGAGCAACCTGGTCTAGTGGAAGGTGGTCCTTTTCAGGAGGGTTGGAACTAGATTATATTTAAGGCCCAACCTTTCAACCCAAACCATTCTGTGACCCAATGATTCTAACTCAGGAGACTGTGTGGATTACATCTCTTCTCTCTAGAGCCTTCCATAAAAGGATCCTCTTGGCTTGTCTGCAGAGGTTCTTGGGAGGGGCTTTAGTGGGAAATCCTGAGATATGTGTAACAATAGTCACCCCTGTTACCTTCAGTGAAATAATAAAGCGTTATCTAAAGTGATTTTTGCACTCCTATTCATTTTGTGTTACACCCACAGATGTTAAACCCACAGCTACCAAAAGAAGTCCAGGTGACACTCTGCACTTGTGTTTAAGAGACAGAATCCCATCTCTGCTCAATAAAATTATAGGATTGTAAAGTCCAGATGACTAAACAGAAGTATTTTAGGGTGAATTTCATTGGTTTTAAACAGCTTTGCATAGATGGCTATGTATATGTATGGATGTGTTCCAGTTACATAAATGTGTGTTTTGTGTAATTTCTGGTGCTGTGGGGTGTCCTTGCAGGGCATATGTCTTCTATAGACCCTGTGTCACATGTCTCAGGTGCCTCAGGACATCCCAAACAAATCTAGACACCTGCCCGTGAGCAAATGGTTAAATTTCCAGATCTCAACTGACTGCAGTGGGAGTTTGGACATTTGGAACACATGTGAGAGTGTACTATATTTGTAGGTATCTGAATCTGGTGGTTTCTTCCAGCTCTAAAACTTTATGAGATGGTTCATCACTGGAGCAGATTAATGATGTTCTGGTCCTTTCTAGTGTTTTCTCTTTGAAGTCCAGTCTCTGTGAGCGGGACAAGACATCATTTTGTAGGGTTAAATTATCCTTTCAAAGACTTGCAGTCATGCCCTGATTCATCACCCTGTTTAGGCTTGGAACCAGGAAAAATATAAAAGGCACAAGGACATGGGGACAAGGTGCTGGGTCAGACAAAAAGCATGTCTTGTGTCAGATATATGCTCTTCCAATTAATACTGTAGTTTGATATCTAGAAAGAACAAGGTAGGTGTATGTGATGCTTATCTGTCGTTTGTTTTCAGTCCTCAACAATTTTCAACTCTAGGACATCTAGAGGTAAATGCAGTTTCTACCTATTTAATATCCCTCAGTGTCCAGGCTTCTCTTTAAAGATGCATAATTTTAGCACTGACCAAGTGAATTTAAATTTGGAATGGGAAAATGAGGAGCTATTAAATTTTTTTTTGAGATGATGTCTGAAACAATTAATTTTCCTACCCATCTCCCTTTATTCTCTCCCAGGAATTTACAGAGATGACAATAAATGCCTCTTCAAGCCATCAGTTCAAGGCTACTTCTGTAAACAGGCAGATCACGCACTTGTCATCTTAGAAAACTTGGACTCCAGTGTGGAGAGCCAGAGACTGTTCCCAGTGGTTACAATGACTGGCAGCTTTATGGACACCCTCACTGATGAGACCTCACATTCTTTGTGTTACCCTGCAGAGCATCGTTCTACTTTCTTCTCTGTTCTGCCCTCCACCAAACTCACCACGGTTTGCTTCCCAGACCTGGCACCTCTGGCTGTCAGACTCTACCTCCTCAGTGGCCAAAACACAACCAGGCTTCCCCTGGCCATATTCTTCACTGAGCCCCTCAGCCTTCGTGTTTTTGTCCAAGGGAATTATGTCTCTCCGACCCCATCTTCTTTTTCACTGAACGCAGGGGCAGGAGCCAATTACTTCAGCTTTGAGGACAACCTCCTGTATGTTCTCCTCCATGAGAAAGAACCTGTGGAAGTAGTTGCTGGTCTTTCCCTTCTTGTGGCTTTCACTGTACCTGAAGCTGTTGGGGAAAAGGGTGAGGCAACCATAATCTGTCGATTGGCTGATTTCTTGAAGGTTGGTCATGACCAAATTAGAGTCGTCCATAATGTGCTGGGAGGTGAAAGCACTTTGAAGGTAATCTCAGCCAACGCCAGCAAAAAGAGATATCACTGCCCTAACATGGCATTTTGCACAGCCTTTCAGAGCAGATACAGCACACAGGAAGAAGGGACACAACTAGGGAACACCCGGGCTCTGCAGTCACCTGATGGGGTTGGTTCATCAAGAGTGCTGATCATTGAGCTTGGTGATCTGCCAGGTCATCCAAGAAATGAGTTCACAAGTGACAGCCTAAAGAGTTTGGCCAGAACAATTATCAACACTCATCAGACTGGGGACCTTCAGAGTGGCCTTGGCTTGCCAGTTGACACCTTAATGTTGACTCAGTCTGCTTTGCTGTCCCCAGGAGAAGGTAACAATAGGTAAGTAGCAGATGTGTCATTACCAGATACTGATTAAAGTGTAGAGAGGCAGTTTATTCACTTGATGTACTTATTAAACAAGTTCTCCATTGACTGAAATGTGACTAACCATGCTGAAAGATGTTATAAAGTTTCCATGACTTGCCCAGAGAAGCTGTGGCTGCCCCTGAAAGTGTCCAAGGCCAGGTTGAACAGGGTTTGGAGCAACCTGGCATAGTGGAAGGTGTCCTTGTCCATGGCAGGGGGTGGAATCTGATCATTTTTAAGGTCTCTTCCAACCCACACCATTCCATGATTCTGTGATGTCAGAGCTGTGCCCCAGTACTAGCTGGACTCCCATGTTTTTCTGTTGGTGCTCATGAATCTGGAATGCAGAGATGTCAGTGGTGCCTTAAATGAGGAACAGAGTTCTTAAAAGTCTGCCTTGAAACTATAAAGAATTAGGTTAATTCAGGCTATCATAGATGTTAAATTCTAAACAATTAAATCTATTAATGTTTGTAAATTGGTGTGGCAGCAGAGGTACATTATTTAAGATGGGCTGTTGCCTTAACTGTCTTGAAGATCCAAACATTTATTCATATACTTTTAAAACGTAAGGCCACAAAAATCTGTTTAATCTATTACTTCAATATTGTGTATGAAACAAGCCACTACTCTTCACTTAGATGCCTTAGTGTCAATGATTCTTTTTACCTAAAGTTCTTGACACCCATCTGGTTGTGATGATACAAGAGCTGGACACCTTCAATACTGTCTGAACATGTTGAATACTATTCCTGTTCTTTCTGTCACAAGTACTTGCCCATTTCCTCTTGTCAACCTCTACCTGCAGATTCCCATGAGAGCATCTGGTTATTTCCTTCACTTTTATATTAGTAACTTTCTGAGCATTGACTCTTCCTCCTCCTCCTCCAGATACTTTCAGAGTAATCAAATAACCTCACTGTCTGCTTTGGAAAAAAAAAAATTAAAAGGCTTGAGTTCTGGTGAGTGTTTCTTTCTTTCTCTGTCTGTTTTCTGAATTTGTTTGGAAGTGTGAGTGACTGAAAATCGAGGTTTCCTTCTTGGTGGATTCCCCAGCTTTGGACATGTATAAGATTCAGCTGGATAGGGTGCTGGGCCGCCTTGACTAGACCATGACATTTCCAAGAAAGGTTGGACCACAGGATCATTGAGGTCCCTCCCAGCCTGGTATTCTATGATTGTATGGTGTCGGTGCCTGATGTGAAAGTGTATTAAATCCCATTTTCTCCTGGCACAATTCAATGATTCCATTATCCCAGTCTCCCACAGAAACAGGAGAATTCATGGTCTTCTGGTTGCTCACTGTATTCTTTAATTCCTTTTCAGTTCTGTCTTTCCAGAACCCAGTTCTGTCTGTTTGCCCAGATCCTATATCCCACATAATCTGGGCCCCCATGTTTGACTTTTCTGTTGGGAATTTATCAGCCCACAGAACCTTCCATGCTTTATATCAGTAGTGGGTTTATATTTGTGTCTCCATGCAGATACAGCAACAGACCTGCATCTCATTTTGACAGAACAACACAGGACACTTCTTTGCTTTACAATAATTTCCCGCTGCAGCTCCCTTTTGAGCTCTGCCAGTTACAGAGTTTTTGGTCAGTTTTATACATACTAAATTTTATTGATATTCAGCACCAAGACTCACTTTTTGAAGATCTTTTTTCCCCCCCCGTCCTCCACATCAACAAACAATCCTTTCTCTCCCTCCTTCCTCTGTCCCTGTCTTGCCCTTTTTAGCCTCTTAAAGCCGCTATTTGCACAGCCCAGATGTCAGCCCTTATCTGCAGAGGAGGTTGTGAAGAGCAGAGCTGGTATGGGATGGGAGCAGACAGCAGTATATTTTAGCATCAGATCCTGAAACTGTATTAAAAGCATATGGGTAATATGAAAAAGGTAATATCCCATCTGTTTTTAATAGAGGACATGGGATTTGATGTTTGGCAACCTTATTGTGTACTCTCTTGATATTGCATAATGTTATTTTTTGATGTTGAGCACTACTGAGCCTTATCCAAGTATAAGTATATTCCATATATTCCATCTATGCAAGAAAGAAATTGGATTTGTCTAAGACTTAGTCCCTATAATTAATACCACATCCTCTCCCATTTACTGCTGACCCATGGACCATCCTGATGTCTGCCAGTGATACAAACTGCTGTTCACATGCTTAACTTTTCTAGTAGACACTCTGTGGTTCGTGGTGGAGAAGCAGGACAATGGTCTGTGACTGTAGGATTTTTTTTTGTTGTTGTTGTTTTGTTTTTGGTTTGCTGGTTTCAACTTTAGGTGGGTTTTTTTGGGGGGGGTAGAATTTTATTTTTGTTTTCTTTTGGCTTGTTTTTGTTTTGTTTTGTTTTGCTTTGCTGTGCTTTGCTTTTGTGCTTTTGCTTTTGGGGTTTTGTTGTTTTTTTGTGGATTTGCATTAAGTCCAATGAAGAATTATTAAGTGCAAGATCAAATCTTAAATCAGGGACCAATTCTGAAGATACATTGTAATTTGGATCAGCAGAACCAACATCACTCTTGTTAGTGGGACTGTTTGTGCTACACTGAAGGGCACTGCAAAAAGGGACAGCAGAAAAATGATGTGGGGAATTTTACAGTGGGTATTGAGGTTTCCCAGAGAAGCTGTGGCTGCCCCTGGATCCCTGGAAGTGTCCAAGGCCAGGCTGGACAGTGTTTGGAGCAACCTGGGATAGTGGAAGATGTCCCTGCCCATGGCAGAGAGTGAAACTGGATGATCTTTAAGGTCCCTTCCAACACAAAGCATTCCACGATTTACATGATCCTAAGACAAGATCCCAAGAGACCATTTAAAGGAGAGAAGCACCATCTTCTGTGTGCCAGCAAGGAAACCTCGAAGCTGTCTTTTTTTCAGGCACAAATGGCATCTCCACACTGGGACTGCTGGCCCAGCTGTGTTTTGTCTTCCTATCTGTGCACACTCTGTGAAAAGATTCCAAGCAGCAAAGATCAGGAGAGTTCCCTAGGATGGAGGCTGTTTTACTGCAGACACGAAGTGCTAGCCTAAAGCCTTGGATTCACTGCCCCAATTATGGGAAGACCTGGGGTCTTTGTTGAAGAGAACACTCACATCACCAGATCACAGGATCGGCTCAGAACTCACCCACCCTCAGCTGCTCAGGCTCCTCTGCACTGTTATTTATTGCTCCCCATCAGTCATAGCTTTTCTGGAATTACTCATGGCTGACATTTCTGATGCAATAAAGCCACAGATAACCTGCGAAATGAAATCAAGGTTCTCCTGTTGGGACATGTACTGTCCCCACTGTCTATCTGTCTCCATTTAAGCAGCACATGCTGGCACAGGCATGGATAATGGGGCTGGGATTACAAGTTAGACAAAGTATTCCAGTGGTTTTTTTTTTCTCTGGAAGGAAAAGAGGAATATTTTCACACCTGAGTCATGCTAAACCCAATTGGACCATCAGAAATACACTGAACCTGCACTCCTGCCAGGCCCATCTCCTTGGGCTTTCAGACCAGTGAATTGTCTTACATCATCATTCTCAATGACTCTGAAGGAAACTGGAGCCAGGGGAAGGTCAGTCTCTTCTCCCAGGTAACAAGCAACAGGATAAGAGAAAACAGCTTCAAGTTGTACCAGAGGACGTGTATTCTAGATATTAGAAAAAAAAACATCTTTCACTGAAAGAGTGGTCAGGTATTGAGACAGGCTGCCCAGGGCAGTGGTGGAGTCACCATCCCTGGAAGTGCTCAAGAGGAAGGTGAATGAATGGGACGTTTGGGGACACGGTCTGGAGGTGAACACTGTGCTGGGCTAATGGCTTCACTCAAAAATCTCAGGGGTATTTCCTAACCTTAATGATTTTATGGTTCTATAACACCACAACTACAAAAAGATCTTTTATCAGCGTGGACTGGATGTTCATTTGCAGCCCAGGACAGTGAGGCTGAAAGGGAGCTTTGGAAACCCTGCTGTGGTAAGGTATTAGTCAGTAGATCTGTAAATCACACTGCCAAGCCTTTAAAAAATATGGCTTGTCTGTTATGATTTGAAGCGCTTTTATACATGATTTTAATTTAACTCCTTTGTTAGGGTCATTTCAAGCACGGCTCATTAATTTGTCAAGAGAAGACAGAGGTGATTGCTGTGACTGCTATAGTCTTGCACAGCTGGAGAGTCAGAGATGTCTATCACATAGTTTATATTCCATGAAATGCCTTTATATAACATATACTGTAATGGATTTACAGATAGAAATTCCTGTTTTGCAAAATCTTCCTAATATCAATATAAATATGAAAGAATAAGAAGCACAGTGATGAATGTATTGTATGTGTTTGTGCAGGTACCTTTATACAGAATCAGGAATATAATTCTGGACAGTAGTTTAGTCCCTATCCCCACACTACAGCAGGATGCTTTGCTCCTTCTTGATCAACCTTTAACCTGATACAAATGGAAATATTTTTTGTTGAGAGTTATGTTTGAGGTAGTATGTGAAAAATGGTGCTTGTGCAGGAAATTTGAGGCTCACAGCAAGGAATAAAAGGGAAGCAAATTATCAAAGAATGGCTCATTCCAACAGCAATTCCCATGCAGAGCACTAAATGAGATATTACAACTAATTCTCTGTGTCACATGGCACATACACAGGCAGCAGGGCTGGAGTTCAAAGAAGATTAATTCAGACTCTTCCTTACCCCAAAGTGCTTGGATTTGGTAACCTTTGCTTAGGTTTCAGGCAGGCTGCTCTGTGGAATTGCACAGGGCTTTACAAAAAAAAAAAAAAAAAAAAAAAAAGATATGACAATTTTTCCTTGAATAATTATGCAAGTTTTTCCTCCAGTGAGCAGGCAAAGGCAGGATGCGAAAAATCTCCACGTCAAGAGCTGCCGACATTGTAGCACTTGAGGGAATTTCAAAGTTTTATCTGCAGCACTCCTAAAGTGAAGGTATGGAAGTGATGATACTTAGGAGCTTAAACTAAGCTTAAAATGTCTTTTAAATTAAACTTATTTAATTTTAAGTTAGATATTCACATGGGCAGTGCAGAGGGAATATTTTTATGTAGAATGTGCCACTCACAGCTGATCAGATCAAATTCAGATCAAGTAGCTAAAAGGAAGGACATTTAAGATGATCATGGGTATTGAGTTTATTTAAGAATAGAATAGAATTATAAAACTATTTAGTAGAGAGTTTGTTTAACTTGGCAAAACAAATCTGGAAGATATCACTCTATCTGTGAAAATACGTTGCAAGAGTAAATAGCAGTGAGGAATCTCTCCATAGTGATGGACAATGACAGCACAGGAACAAAAGAGCATAAGGCACTGAGAGGTAACTTTGCATTTAAAAATAGAAGTATGCTCCTCCTCAGATAATAAACAGGAAGAGCTTTGCAATAGAACTGGAAAGGTAACATTTCACATTTCCATTCAATACTATTTTCATGACTTTTACCCCACATGGCCAAAATTATATTATGAATTTTGTTTATTTATTTATTTGTTTAATAGTTTGGGGATAGTTAAGATGACCAACATCACTTTTACAGTCTAGTAAAATGGTGGGAAAGTCCACATGAAAAACCTAGAGGGTTTTCCATCAGAGGAAGTTCTGATTCTCTAGTGGGTTCTTTGTGGGAGCAATGGGATAAGAAATGTCATGAGCATGAAGTGGGAGTTCAAACTTGAACAAAAAGTGTTATGTCATATAAAACTGCCTGATCACGTTGTACTTTTGGAATCAGGATGAAATTTTTATCGTCAATTCGGAATTATTTTCCTAGTGGGAAACTTAGTAGTTGTGGGATGGGCCAGAAGAGGTGGGTGGCCATGGGGTAGTCAGAGATTCGGACACATCCTCCCACAGTGAAGGTGATGGCAATGGATGTAAAAGAAGATTATGTGAAGGGATTCTATGTCAATAGGTTATTTATCTGTCTGATCAATAGTGAAGTTTTAGTCTGTTACTAATTTTTTGCTTCTGGTAGAATTGAAATTGGGCATAAGAGCTGAATTGTCAATGTAGGAAATGCCCAGTCATACCAGAGATGATGCTACAAAAGGTCCTTAATTGTGTAGATATTAGGCCACAGATCTACTGTTTTAGTTTTGGTTTGTTTTTTTTTTTTCCCTTCATGTTTAAATCAAGGAAGGAAAACTAAGGAGGCATCTTTTGACCTGAGTCCATGATCAATAGAGCAATTGAATTGCAGCTTAAGCAGAAATATTTTTCATTCAGGCTATTCCAAACATGCACAAAATATGATGTCTTGTCCATAAGATGGTTTGATTTTGAAAGGGAAAATACCAAAAGCAGCCCTTCATGTATGAACCCTGTGTGACGCCAGCATTTCCCTTGCAAGTTTTCAAGCAAATCTCCAAACTGCCTTTCTTGGATCTTCACATTTCCTCTCCAACAATAGTAGATAAATATAATGATAGTTTTTTACCACTGCTCTGCTGGGCAGGAGCCTTTCTGACAGTGTAGGAGTTAAAGGGTCTGTTACCAAGATATGTAGTTCTCCTCTAAGCTTTACATTTTAAACTAAATTCCTGTTAGCATCTAGTTTACATGGTAAACATATCCAAGAATTTGTCATTCCCACTCAAAGGTAACAGCTGTGAATTACAAGACTCAGACAGCTAGAAGTCCTACGCCCCACATAATTCTGGTTGCTTGCTCTGACAATGGCCTTCTAAAACTCAACTGGCTTCTCTGCAGGGAAGGAGCTGAAGGTAGGAAAGATGAAAGAAGAGCAGGAGAAAGCAGAGGAAGAGAAAGGTGGAGAGGGTAGGAGAGATTTGAGAAAAGGAGCACAGGACTTTGAATGTTTCTGTGGGAAGAAGGAGGGATAAATTGCCTCATATCCCCCACACAAGTCTTGAACTTGTCTTTGAAACAGGTCTTTGAAACTGAAGGGTTTGTGTTAATACATCTCACTTTAAAATGAAGAGGATCAACTCAAGAGAAGCTGTTTCCTATTCCAGTGTTCCCTCAGAAGTTAACATTGTTCAGACACGTGCAGGAGATCCATCGGTGTCCCTGATGTGCTTCTCAAGCACTGCAAAGGGATCTGTCAAGCAAATCCTGCCTTGCTCATGACACGTATGGATTTATTTTCCCTCCTAACGACTACGGGACCTGCAACATAAGCGATGATTTACACGACACAAGCACCAGCAGAGAGGAGCTGCTGGCCACGTCTCCAAGGGACCAATCCTGTCCCCACTCCACCTTATTTAACATGTGAGTGGTGCCACCTCTATCAACAGAGCTTGTCTGCTGTGACATTCGAGTGAGTGACGGCTGTGTCAGCTCCCAGGCCAGACTGCTCTGCTGTCACATCGCACTCTTGGCCTCCGCCGTGCGTCTGATGGGAAAGGGGGAAAAATTCTTCCACATGCTTTGTTAGCAGGAATCTGGTGAGCAAAAGGTTAAATGGCTTGAGGTGTTGGGTGTGTGGGGGGTAGTGTGCATGTGTTTATATATCTATATGAGTGTGTGTGTGTGTATATATGTATTAAAATAAATAAATAAATATCTCTCTATATATAGATATATGTATACATACACAAGCACCTTGGTTTGGCTGTAGGACCTTGTGCCCACAGGCCACAGTCACATTATCATCTGGAAATTGGATAACGACAGCACAATGACAAATCCAGGTTGCCTGCAATAAGGTGCTAATCCCTTTGCTTTAATATCGGAGCAGCGTGTAATGATGTTTGGACATCACTCCAGTTTACTGACGACCCCACTGGGGCCAGCAATAGAAGCGTACAACTGTCTAACAAGCCATCAGGTGACCGCCGTCGTCAAAGCAACGGGGGATGCAATCTAATCTTCCCTCCATCCCTTCCAGCTCCCAATAAGGACCAGATTATAGAAGTGGCCCATCAATGCTTGGTAACTCGAATCAATTAACGTTAATTCGCACAATGCTATGATGTATTGTGATCACTTTCATTTCAAAGAAGGGGGAAGAAATTGCTATAATTCACCTAAAATGAGGTTGTCTATGGTGCTGAGGTATTAATTGGGTGTCCATATTAAATGGAAAAGGAGCACAGTAGTGAAGGAAAAGTGGATGAGTGACTCTCTTGGCTGCTATTGACCTATCAGAAGAAGACAGTGCCCTTTTCCTTTGCTTTTATCTATTACAGTTTTCCCTATTGCGTGTCAAGTTGATGTATTATAAAAAATTCATTTGGTGACCTTCCACCCCCCTAGCAGATTAAACAATTTCACTGGGATGGCATCATTAACAGGGCCTTGCATTTAATGATGATTTCTCTAAAAGGCCACGGAGATTCGATTTTAAGCTAACAGATTTATTGCACTATTATAACATATCGTAAAAAACTGTACCACCTACGGTCTGGTTTTAGGATAGAAACTGTTTAAGAGTTTATGTGGAGCTTAAAGTGGTATTACCTTGGGATACACAGCAAGGCAAAGCTCTGACCTCCGGCAGGATGCTGTTTACATTTAATAAAAGACATTTCTCTGACAGTAAACTTGGGGAGTGTGTTATGGAGGAGGCCTGGCTTAGCTCCTCACCAGTGGCTTTGTAAATTGGGGCACTTCCACTGATCTACAGCTATTAATGGAAGTTACTAATGAATCTAGAGGATGTTTCTGTCCTATCTGATGCATCTGCTCTGTTCCTCTCCTTCTAAAGAATTCTAGTGATCCTACATCCAGACCCGTCCTCAGCTTCGTTGTTCTGATAGAAGAAGGGCCTAGAGGGGAAGTCATAGGAGGAGAGGCTGAGGTCACTTGGTTTGCTCAGCCTGGAGGAGACTGAGGGGAGACTTCAATGCAGTTACCACTTCCTCATGAGGGGAAGGAGAGGGCTCGCACTGATCTCTGCTCTGTGGTGACCAGTGACAGGACCTGAGGGAATGACATGAAAATGTGTCATGGCGTGTCTAGGTTGGATGTGAGGAAAGGTTTCTTCACCCAGAGGGTGGCTGGGCACTGAAGAAGCTCCCCAGGGCAGTGATCACAACACCAAACCTGGCAGAGCTCAAGAAGCACTTGGAAAATGCTCTCAGGCACATGGTGGAATTGTTGGGTCTGTCCTGTGCAGGGCCAGGAGCTGGGGTCCACAATTCTCTTTGATTTCTTTATATAATATGGGAAAATATGGGAATTGGTGGAAATAAAAGTCATTCTTCAAATATCTTTTCTTGCTTAAAATAAGAATGACATCAGACTCCTCATTGTCTTCTGATGCTCCTGTCATTCTTCCCTGCATATATCAATCAGTGACAAGTTCTGCAGGGGGAGAAAAAGCTCCAACAGTGCACCTGAGAGGTCAGAGGTCTGGCTTATTTCATCATCCCATGATATCAGAACCAATTCTCACCCAAAACCACTGAATTCCTCACAGTCCTTCCAGTGAACCTGTACCTACTTTGCCTGCCACAAGTCCTCAGCTTGCCTATGTCCTGTCCTTGCTGCACCTCTCCTGAATCCCTTGAAGTCACCATCAACCCCCACCTTTTCAACAACAAAGAAAAATGTCGTTGACTGGATCATGATTCATTTAGTCATATTTTTCTTTAAATTCTTCCCAATTTCCTTCCCCTTCCAAAGATATATTGATTTTACAGCACTAGCATTTCAGACATACCAGCCAACTGCTCAATTAATTTCAATGTCTATTAGGAAATTAAATATGCCAGGGGCTGTTCTTTGGCACCAAGGCCAGCTGACATATTTCAGCATCCAAACTTCCAAGTGAAAATATTTTCTGACTCTATTAGCTCCCAGATAATTTGGGAGTTGTTCTGGACTTTGCCATTGGACCAAAACCACATCTTAAGAGGAACTGACGGTTTAATGGTAGAGGTGGTCAGGTGTCAGTTTGTTTTTGACATAATTTAGTTTTCTAGTAGACACATATCCATTGACTTTAATGGACCCTTGACACAGGCTCCCAGCCTGATCTCCTTTCCCTCGAAGTCAATTGGTAACTCCTTCTTCTTCTTCTTCTTCTTCTTCTTCTTCTTCTTCTTCTTCTTCTTCTTCTTCTTCTTCTTCTTCTTCTTCTTCTTCTTCCCACTACTATTATTGTTGTAGACATTATTATGATGACATGATATAACTATATTAGTAATGATATTAATATATTACATTAGATTAAATATCAGGAAGAAATTCCTCCCTGATTATGCTGGTGGGACCCTGGCACAGGGTGCCCAGAGAAGCTGTGGCTGCCCCTGGATCCCTGGAAGTGTCCAAGGTCAGGTTGGATGGGGCTTGGAGCAACTTGGGATAGTGGAAGGTTGCCCCGGCCCTTGGCAGGGAGTTGGAAAAAGATGATCCTCAAGGTCCCTTCCAACCCAAATCATTCTATGATTGTATATTTTATGATCACAGTTATTATTATTGCAGTTGTAAATAAAATGACAAGTTCTCCTTGATTTCAGGGATACTTCATTTCCTTTGTCCCAAACCTCTCCACCAAGTTTCTCAATTAATCCATAATACCTGCAGCAGACCCTCCAGTTTCTATGCCCTGGAACTTCCCTTCTGCTAAGGGGCAGGCACTTGCTCTCCTGCGGAGCCTCAACCTGTTCAGCAGACATGTGTAGGCACTGATGGGGACAGGATCAGGGATCCCTGGTGTCCCTGCTGTCTGAGGCATCCCCAGCCTGCTGTGCCCACCTCTAGAACAGCTGCAGGGCACTGAGCATCAGAGCTGCTCCCTGTCAGCAGGGAATTGCAAACCAGCCTGTTCCTGCCCAGCAGGAGACTCCAGGGAGGTGACAAACAGCACAGCATTCATGCCCACGGGATGAAGGCAAAGGCAGGTCTTGCTGTGGTCATTGCTGTGCTACAAGCACTCATCTACCTCCACCTCCCCAGGGCAAAGCTGTGCCAGGAAAGGCCTATTTTCCTTCCAGCACGAATCAGCAGGGGAGCAGCAGGATGCTCCTTTCTCCTCCTCCACACTGACATCATTTTAAGGAACACAACTTGCTGCGCGCAGGGTTGTGCCCAAAGGCAGGGGCTCCCTCACAGCACGAGCCAGCCTGGACCATGTGGGATATAAACACCACACTCCATGCTGTGTTAACCAAGTTCAAATTACTCACAAAGAGACATTCATTTTTACACTTCCTTTTAAAGTATTGATGTCTAGTTTTGCTTTTTCTGTTTTCTTCGCCATTATTTTACCAGAGAGTGAACGAACAAGGGGGAACAGTTCTAAATTAAAAGAGGAGAGATTTAGATTAGATGTTAAGAAGAAATTTTTTGCTGTGAGGGTTACACAGGTTGCCCAGAGAAGCTGTGGTTGCCCCATTCCTGGAAGATGATCCCTAGACCCCTTGGTCCCTAGGTCAAATTGGACAGGGCTTGGAGCAGCCTGGGATAGTGGGAGGTGTTCCTGCCCATGGCAGGAGGTGGGACTGGATAATCTTTATGGTCCCTTCTAATCCAAATTTTCTATGATTCTATGATTCTGTGATTCTATGATTCTATGGTTCTACTCACCCAAGGAGTGAGAGCTACTTTCCTAGATCCACATTTTGCAGCAGCCTTCCTCTATGCAGTAGATGAGCCCAGTTTTAGCGTGTGGAGCCCGGGTTGTGAATTCAGAGTATTTTTTCTTATTTGTTGTCAGTTTTAAAGAAACTGAGAAGAGAAAAAAACGTTTAGTCTTTACAGAAACTATGCCAAGACTCACCTAAACCTCTCTGTGCTCAGCTGGAGACTGGGAGCTCACAGAAAACTGCAGCTCTTAGGCATGAAAACAGAAATGACTTCGTGAGTTGTTCTTGCAATAAGTTCTGATCACATCGTTGAACTCACATTTTTGGAAGAAAGTGGATAACAGCACCTTATTGATGCCTCTGACATGAATTTCAAACTTAATACTGCCTTTGAGACTTTCCCACCAACAAAAAGACAAGATAAAGAACCAAGATACGGACTAAAACTTCAGTCCTTGAGCTACCTTTTGAGTCTGCACATATCCTTAAAACCTTAGTTGATCTTTCCAGCAGCTGTAGTTCAGACCAGTATTTTCCATCAGCTCAGTATGAACAGTATATCTTGTTTCAAATACAGAGTAATACATTGAAAAAACATCCACACCATCACCCAAACTAGAAAAAAGAGTTAAAAGCAAAGGAAACTTAAGCTCAATATGTCTTGTGTTTGTAAACACCTTTAAGCAAACACTAGAGATCAATGAATAGTTCTTCTTTTCATTTCAAGACAATACCAAACCCCCAGCCACTTCATTGCAATTGCAGATTAGAGCATTATATATATATAAATTATATATATATATGAGATACTAAATGACACAAAGCACTGGGAGAGGGAATGAAATGATCCAGGCTCAGAATGAAGTGTTGATTCTTTATTCAAATTCAAAAGGGGTCTCCTGGGATGCTCTAATTTAAATTTCAGGCTTGGAAAAACCCATGTCTTTCAAGGGGGTGTCTGTAACTGCTTTATTTCAGTCTGCAGACTTTGCACATTGGGAAGGTGATGGAAGGAAAAAGAAATGCAGTAAAGCCCTGGTAAGTGCTGTGCTTGTGTAGAGGAACCAAGAATTTGTTCTTAGAGGAACTCAGAGATTTTCAGTGAAAATCTTTCTGCTGGACAGGGAACATTTACAGGCTCCACTGCTCTCAGTGCACTGCAATGATGACTTTGGGGCTCAGGCATTGGGTTCATGGGTCCATTAAATCCCTGTTTCTGCCACGTACTTCCAACATGATACCAGGGCCATAAATTACTTTGCTAATTTCTAACTTTTCCATATGTAAAAAAAGGGATTTTTTGTAAAAGGGGATTGAAAAAAAAAAAAAAGGATTATTTCATACTTTGGTGCTTTTTTCTACTTGGAAGTGACAGCTGTTTCCTATTTCCATGCACACTGCTCTCACCCAAGGAATCAAAGGGTTATGAAATTAAATTAGTAGGTAAATTAGTAGGTAGAAAATAGGAACAGAAAATAACACCGAGAACTTTATTTCTGATTTTCCTCTCTCTTTTTTTCTCCCCCATTCTTTCCCATCCCTTTTCATGTGAAAGAAATGGAAGCAGACAGCATTCAGAAACGAGCTTATACAGGAGACCCTACAGCATCTCTGTTCAGGTGCAGCCCTCAGATGGAGAAATTGAGAAGCAGCTTCCAGTACAGCCAAAAATCATTTTCCTGGACAGAAAGGTAGAATTTGCCTCCCTGTGGATGGACACTTCTATTAATTCTGTACTATTTTGACATTTGAGAATTTTGACATTTGAGAATTTTGGCACAGAGCCAGGCTCTGCTCCAGGGCCCAGCAATGGCACCAGGGGAACGGGCAGGAACTGATCCCAGCAAGTTCCACCTGGACAGGAGACAGAACTTCTTCCCTGTGCAGTGACTGAGCACTGAACAGATTGTGCAGAGAGGGTCTGGAGTCTCCTCACTGGGATATTCCAGAATGATCTGGACACAATCCTGTGCCCTGAGCTCTGGGATGGCCCTGCTGGAGCAGGGAGGAGGAACCAGATGAGCCACTGTGGTTCCTTCCAATCTGATCCATTCTATGATGTGGCCTCATCTTGAAAAGTTATAGTGAACTTTTGACATTTGTAACATATGACACATGAATTCAAATTGCCCTCAGATAGGGGGCATATATATAAAAAAATTATTACAGTGATTGAAACCATCAAAGTTTTATTTGCTTTTGCTGAGGAGACAAGATCTTAGTTCTTCTCTTCTGTTCTTCCTCCCAGGGTGAAAGAATTGACAAACTGGGGCCTCCTGAAGAACCCTGGGTTGTATCAGCTCACCTCAATGATGCTTCCGAGGCGGTGCTGAAAGGTTTGGATGTGTTTTCCTATAGCAAGGGTTATGGCAAAGCAGCTATGCAAAATGATGGTGATAAATTTAGGAGCTCTCCCTGAGAAATACTGCAGCTGAAATGGAGCCTTCGTGATGCAAACAGAAGTATTTTTGTGCTCTGGTAGCTTAAAGGAAGTATGGTTTGTCTTGAAAAGACATTTCTGGGGTCAAAAAAAAGAAAGAATAAAGAATTAGAAATCCCAACACTTGATTTTTCAATTTATGTTAACTGTGGTAATTTCTTTCAAGTTCATGACAGCCTTTTTATCCCAGCAAAGGATCTGGCCAAGTACAGACAGAAACAACTGCCTGTGGATTGTCATTAACATATTATAATGTGAAAGTGTTTTTTGTTTTTTTTTCATGGAGGATCTAAATGTTTTGCTTCTGGTCCTCATTTATCAAAAGGCATGAACTCATGAAAGACACATGAAAACTCATGGAAAACTCCAAATGTGTGAGGATTTCCCTCAAGGTTGTGTGAACATGCTTAGATATAGAATCTTGTTTAAGTAGGGTGCTGAACCAAACACCTGTGGATGGCCATATGCTGCTAAATTAGAACTTGGAAATTATAATGATTATAAACCTATCAGTTTAATTGTTAAAATATTTAAATATAAGTGAGAAGCACACACAATGTAAAGTTAGGTTCCCTATTGGAGAGAACGTATTTTGTTCACAGTAAAGTCCTTTGTGTGTTGAGTTGAAAATTTCACATTTAGAGATGATAAGTTGCACTTAGGCTGTAGATCACAGCTTCTCACCCTTTCACTCTCTGTTAATTAGAAATTCTTCCTACCCCAAGATAGTTCCAGGATTACAGGTTAGAAAAATCCTTTGGTGTTTTGTGCTGCTTTTCGTGCCTTCTCAAGGCATGTTCCTAAACTCCTTAGGTTTAGATGAGCCACAGATTATTGGATCAGCTACTGACTGATAGTGGGAGGGAGGGAGGATTCCAGGAAGGAAGGAAAAGAAAGAAAGAAAGAAAGAAAGAAAGAAAGAAAGAAAGAAAGAAAGAAAGAAAGAAAGAAAGAAAGAAAGAAAGAAAGAAAGAAAGAAAGAAAGAAAGAAAGAAAGAAAGAAAGAAAGAAAGAAAGAAAGAAAGAAAGAAAGAAAGAAAGAAAGAAAGGTCTCTGAAGAAAAAGACACTTCACATTCTTTTAAAGATACATGCATCAAATTAATAGTCAATAAACTCCAGCAAAGGAAGAGCAGCACAGTACAGATGTTCTGCATGTAATAGTTTGCTGCAGTTTTTCCTTTGACAAACATCCTTATTGCACTCATCTTTTGAAGCACATGAAAGCAGCATTTAATGGAAATGGGTCCCGTCTAGCACACTGAGGCTGCTTCATCTGACAGCAGCCAAAGTGCCTCGTGGAAGGCAGTTTAGCTCCAAATTAGCTGTGCTTCTACGTTAAATACCAGCTTGCCTGAGAGATCTTTGGGAAGACTCCCATATATATCTGTAATATTCTGAGCTTTGAAGCATATGTGCCCAAAAGCTGAGCTAGTCTCTGTTGAGAAGTACAGTACAGTACTCGAGGCTTCATCACACACTAGAAATGGCAATTATAAATTATTTGAACACAGTTGATGAGGCCCTCTGTTAAAATCTGTATTACAGTGAGCATGAGAGCCAAGAAAACCTTGGTAGTCTGTGCAGACACTGGCATAAGGAAGATCATATGACTGAGGGATGAATTAGGGTTAGGCTGGAGCAATAAAAGAAATCTACATTCCCACAGCTCCATCAATTCTATTCACAATATAAATCACTTATTATTTATGTATCACAGCTGATCACGGAGACTAGTAATGAAATTGGTGATTTGGTGTGGTAGATACTGTAGAGAAATAGAAAAATAAACTCCATGTATGTAGTCAAAAGTAACTGGGATATTGACAAATTAAATAGTACCAGAGTCACAAAGAGAAGAAACTTTATCATTTATGTTGCTAAATAATTAATATGTGTCATGGTTTTACCTAAGGCCTTGTATTTGGCAATTTCCGGCCGTAGTTCAGAGTTTTGTACTTCACCACATTGTTCAATACCCTGAACATGAGAATGGCAGAGTAGAAATGTCCTGCCCACATTCAGCTTTATTTACCTTCACCTGTGCTGCTTAACTTCAATAAAATGCCAAACCACCTGCTTCATAAAGCAAATAGTTACGACATGTTGTCTTTCAGCAGGCAAAAGTCTGTGTTTGTGATCACTGGAGCAAGTCCAGCATCCTGAGGAAGTTCTGGCATCTCACCCCCACCTGAACCAACATTTGGAAATTTGTCAGCCTGTAGGATTTCACCCTTTCACCCCAAGAGTCTGAGTGCAGACCAGACCTGGCCAGCAGCACTCAAAGGCCAGGCCTTGGCTGGTGCTCAAAGATACACACAATAAAATGGGGATCCAGTTGCAAAGTAAATTATAACTTTTAAAAAGAGCCAACAGAAATAACAGTCATGGCAAGGGCAAATGTTGGGTCAGAATGAATTTCCTGATTGATCACAACAAGAGGTTACGTGATAGAGAAATTCTGTTTCCTGGGTTTCGTTTTAATGCTCTCCATGGAGTTTCTCCCTGCCAGGTTTCCAGATGGCAGTGTCTGCTGTACTGTCTCAGGGCAGCCACCACAGACATTTTCCATGGCAAAATACCTTTCAAAGCATCTGACAGGGCTAGAGAAAAATTCCAAGGGATTTAACAATAGGACAGGAGGGAATATGCCCCAAGATAAGGTGAAGCACCTACAAATCAGAAAAGAATTGAAGATCCAGATTGTCCCTTAGTTACAGTGGTTGACTCCTTGACTCCATCCCCTTAGGACAGTCTCTCATTATCACTGTCCTAACCTTGGTGAAGTACTTAGTCACATAAGACATGACTTAAATCTAAAAATGGGCATTTGAAACTTTCTAGTGCATCTCTGTAGCTCCAGTTACCTTTGTTTGATCCTTTTAACAGCTGCATTCACATTCACCCCCATAGCACACAGAAAATGTCGTTTCACAATGAGCTCAAAGAATAAATATTTAGAAGATGGAGCCCTCCAATCCCTCGGGAATTTCTTTGCCAAGTACCTCTGTGTGAAATTTTCTGGAGTTAGACACAATGTTTATGATTAAGATTGATAATGAATTTAGGCTTTCTGAAGGTCATGAGGACTCCCTAAGGTCCTTAAGTGGCCCTTACCTGGTTGCTGTTAATTGCAATATGATTTTTTCTGACTCTCCAGGGCTCACCCAAGTGCAGGTCATAGAGGGATGTGCAAGCTTTTCCAATCTGGCTGTCTCCAGCTCAGGAACAAACTGGAGACTTGTATTCACTGTCACATCACCTCCAGGTAAACCCCATATTCTGTGTATGTTTTCATTTGGCAAAATAAAAGCCTTACAGGTGGCCCGAATTTATAAAAAGGAGTTAAACTTTGTTTGAATGGGTGGAGCAATGCCAAACCTCTAAATGGCCTGAGTTCTGTTCCACATCCATGTTGGCATTCCCCAGGCAGCAGGAGAGATGGGTGACTCCTGTGCTATTCATGCAAGATGTCTCAAATCTAAAGAATAAGCACAGAGAAGTATTGTCAGGAATAGGTCCCTCTTTCTCCCTGGATTCCCTAGTATGTATCCCAAAAAATCAGATACTAAAAATCAGTTAAGTTGCCAGAGCAAACTTTTTCCTATAAATTGCAACCTCTCATTCCCTCTTTTTTCACCTGTTTATACTCATAAATTTTCCATCTGTGCTCCTGGCTATTTTCATAGTGCCTTTTCCTGCCTGTTTGCCTGCACCTGGTCACCTTTATAGGTGGTTGCACACATTCGGAGTGTGACTTCAGAACTGGGCTCTGCCAGGGCTCTCCTGAGAGCTTATGGAGATGATGTTGGCACTTTCAGAAACCCCTGAGCAGCTCAGTAAAGAGGAGGCAGGTGTGATTTCCCTTCTTGGAAATGGCAGCTGAGGGAGACACTGGGGACAAGGCACCCCATGAGCTCTGCCTTGGAAAATCCTCAAGATGTCTTCACAAAAGAAGCTCCTCTGCAACTGCTTGGGGACCTGAAATTATCTCTAAATCTTTTTCTGAAGGTATAGAGGGGTCAAAGTGTTGTTTTCTTGTCTCAGGATAACTGGTGAGGCAAAGCTATGGAGAAGCAGGAACAGGTCTGGCATAGAGTCCAAGGATATATTAAGATATAGATGTTATAAGACCATGTGTAAAGTCTCTATTGTGGTATTGCATCCATCCATCCATCCATCCATCCATCCATCCATCCATCCATCCATCTATCCATCCATCCATCCATCCATCCATCCATCCATCCATCCATCCATCTATCCATCCATCCATCTATCCATCCATCCATCCATCCATCCATCTATCCATCCATCCATCCATCCATCCATCCATCCATCCATCCATCCATCTATCCATCCATCCATCCACCCATCTCTCTTTATATATAGATATATATGCATGGCTATCTCTCTAGATAAATGCCATTGTAGATGATATAGACATATTATCTATCTATATTATCTATCTATATTATCTATCTATCTATCTATCTATCTATCTATCTATCTATCTAATGTCTTGCCTCATCCAAAGAAAAAAATAAATACCAGAGAGAACAATCAGGCTGCCACAAGTGGTTCATCCAAATTCAGTGCTTCCCATGGTTTGGCAAAAAGAGAATTGGAGTGCAGGGAGCAATTGGAGGTGGCCCTTTCAAGGGGGGGATTTTTGTGTATTTTGAGCTGCAAAACACATGCAGGTGCCACTACCTTCTCATCAGTGAGAGCAGATGGAAAGTCAGCACCTTACAAGAATTGATTCTTCATGCTGGAAGCATAGCTCAATGAAATGTATTTAGAAACCTGTTTCAAGGGAAATCCCAAAATCTTTTTTTCTGAGCAAAGGTCAAACAAAGATCCATTTTCTGAAATATTCAGCCAGTCAGAGTGTTACTAAGAATTAATAATAGACTAACAGAATGGTTTGGATTGGAAGGGATCTTCAAGATCATCGAGTTTTTCCTCTCCTATGTTGGGAAGGGACACCTTTCAGTAGACCAGGATGCTCAGAGCTCCATCCAAGCTCACCTTCAACACTTCCAGGGATGGGGCAGCCGCAGCTTCTCTGGGCAAACTGTGCCAGTGCTTAATTCCTAATTTAAATCTTCCTTCTTTCAACTTAAAGCCATTCTCCCATGGAGGATGTTTAGAGGTGCCAATGTGTACAGGCAGCTGATGCTCCTGTGCAGGTATCATCTGTGTAAATCAGATAATTCCACACTTTTAATGTGCATTGCAAAAGTACACACCAAAGGCACAATCCCTTTTGCTCCCTGTAATTGGGAATCATGCTGGAGACAACATAAAGGTTTTTACACTTCCAGATTCTTACTGAAGAGATGTGCTTTTATAGTTTGAGATAAAGAAACTGAAATTAAACAATCAAATAGTAGATGTTTGTGATACATCTTCATGAACCAGTTGCTCTGTGCACCTACCCTGGCATAATTCACTGTTTGGAGACAGCTCAGGAGGTGCAGCTGATGTAAAATGCTATAATCCCAAATGTTTTAGTGGTAGTTCCTGGGGAGAGCAGACTATTCATAGCACCACTGATACGGATCCCAATGGGTTTGATACATCCACTTCCCTTTTAAACCAACAGCATCCTATTCAAGAACTATTAGAGTAGTGCAAATCGCCTTTAAACACCTGTGTGTGTAGAGTCCTTAATACCTGAGAGATTTCTTCTCTCACCTGAAGATCATACGTGTTTGTAGCTGCAGGCAGATTTCTCCCAAATGGAACATGCTTCCCACCTTGTTCTGATGCAGCCTGGCTTCATTCATGTGGACAACACTGACACAAATCTAATTAGTTTCTGCTAAAAGTACTTACTGCTACTTACCCTGGTCTCTAAGCCTCCATCTGACAACATTTCATTTTTTTTTTAAATTTTAATTGATGAAAATAAAGGCTGTTAGATTTCTATTAAAAGCAGAATTCAAGTAAAAGAAATATCCATCCATCAAAATGTTTAGAATTGTGGTGTTAGGACCAATAAGGAGTCAGGGAGTAAGACAGATAATGAGTTGATGTGCTAATCTACTTGCTTCAGTGTGATCTACAGAGAGTACCAGGCCAGTTTTCCTGAACTCCTGTCCTTGTCCATAACATCTGCATTCAGAACTTATGGAAGTAATTTTTTAGAAATAATTTAGGGAATCAAAACCTCTCTCTATTTCAAAAGAGCAGTAGTAAGCATCTTCCAGTCTTTGTAACTCAGATCTGATGAACCCTTAAACACAGGAACTATGAGCAGTGCCTGGCTTGGTTCTGCCATTTACAGAAAACTTTAGAATCTCTGGGTGCAGAGCATTACTCAGAGCTTCTGTCTTTCAAGAGACTAAATATTTACTGTGCAACAGCAGGGACACTGACATTTTTTATTTATAATTCTCATTATCAATGTGGTGGAAAATATTAACAAGTTCACTGGGAGTTTTCTGCATCATGGATTTAATTTTCATGCTGGTGAATGTTTCTGGGTTCTCCCTAACTTCCATTGATACGATTTAGGTATAGCCTATAAAAAAAGTCAGTGTTAAGAACTGTCTTATCACAAGCAATTTCTCTTGCAGAAAATGTGCGTGTTTTCTGAAGGGGCCTGATCTGTCTGGCCTCAGAAGCAGATGCATTGTGAATGTATTTTCTGGGGTTTGTGTCAGTTTGATAACTTCACTGAAGAAATATTAAATATTGTTGAATGCAAAGAATCTGTTTGTGCTTCAAGAAACACTGAAAGCTTGAAACTTGGCTTGTAGAAATATTTTTACATGTTTGGGTTGCCCTGGTACTCAGTCCTAAATAAATATTTCCTGTTAATGTTGGGTCTGTCTGGAGATAGATGGATTTATGGTTTGTCCCTGAATGCATCTTTAAAAGTGGCATCCCTGTTAAAAAGCTGTAGGGTGGTGTTTTAGCTGTGAAATTGCTGTCCTTACTTTTGTAGCAAACTGACTACTTTAAATTCTCAGGGGCAAAGTTCACTGTGCTGTCCCAGCCATTTGCCACCTTCCCTGTGCCCAAGAGAGCCAGTGCCAGCATGATCCTCGTTGTCATACTGGGTTCAGCAGCATCTGCATTCAGCATTGTCCTTTCATTCTGCTGGTTCAGGAAGAGCAAAAGCCACAGTAAGTTGGAAATATCCGCAAAAATTTTAAACTTGCATTCGTTTTATTTAACAAATCCCCAGAGTGGACACAATGGGTTTCAGAAAATAGAACTCGGGAAAAGCTCTGGGATATTCAGTAATTAGGATATATTTTGTAGTTTACACAGAGACAAGAATTAGGCTTCAATAATCAATGTGGGTCCCTTCCAGCTCAGAATACTCTGTGGTAGTTCAAGGTTATACAGTTTTATGCTTATAAAAGGGGTCTGAGTCCTCACAAAAAGTTTCTCTTTGGAAAGGAATGTAAAGCCCTGGAACAGGCTGCCCAGGGCAGTGGTGGAGTCACCATCCCTGGACATGTTCAAAGGCGTGTGGACACAGCATTTGGTGACATTTATATAGTCAAGCAATATTCTGCTACATATTCAACAATAAAGAGTATGTTCAATTTTTTCTTGATTTAATAATTTCTGCTGAGCAGAGGATGTACTGAGGGTGATGTGACTGTGTGTTTCACTGCAGAAACGAGGGCTGAACGTCCTCAGCTACCATGGGACAGCTCCAAGAGACCCAGTGAACAAGCACAGCCCCCTGCAGCTCCCACCAAGCCTTGCTATGACCAAGGACCAAGTGGAGTGTCTGTAGTAGGAGGTGAGACAGCAATTCATAAATGACTGGACACCAAAAGAGTCAGTTTATGTCTTTTAACATGTTCAGGTGCTCCCTGGGAAGTGGTGGAGTCACCATCACTGCAAGTATTCAAAAATGTGTGGGATGTGGCAGCTGGGAGAGGTTTAATGGTGAATACAGTCGTGCTGTCTTGGTGGTTGGACTCAATGATCTAAAAGGTTTTTTCCAACTTCAGTGATTCTGTGATTCTGTTGGTTTGTATAGGATCAATGGCACATTCTCAAAGGGTCTATCTCTTTATTGCCTCCTCCTTCTCCTCCCTGATCTTTTTCTATTTGTCATTTCATCTCCTTTAATACAGGTGGAGTGAATTCCCAGCTACACTGAAGGCAGCAGCATAATCCCCCTTATGCTCACGCTGTGATTCTTGGGGTGTCCTTTGCAGGGACAAGGCCTGGATTTCAGTGATGCTCTTGGGTCCCTTCCCCACAATTCAGGATATTCTATGATTCAATGAGTCCATGGCTTCTCCTAGTAGGAGTAGGGCAGGGACCAACACTCCTGGTGTCCCCACATGTCTGGAGAAGCAGGGCTCCTCCCTGCCCAAATCTCCAGCTTCTGGAGAGGGATCAAAAGCTCTGGACAGGTTTGCAGGCTGTGAAGGACTGCACTGAGTTACACTAGTAGTAAAACAACCCACCCAGGGCTCATTTTCATGGTCTCTGTCAGTCCAGCAGCCCAAAGCAGCTCCACTCCCACCCACCCATCCTGTGTCCCACTTTACTCCCCAGGGTCCTGCCACAAACAACCCTTTCCTGCACACCTCCTGGAGACTCCTTTCATCATCTTCTGATCAAACCCGACTCCTTCTGAGGTCACGGAAAAGCAGACAGCCCCGGGGGCATGAGGCTGGCAGCACAAAGCACTGGCTTCCCTTTCTGCAAGTGTGAAACGTTCTTACAGTAGTTGAGGACTTTTTTTTCCTTTTTTTTTTTTTTTTTTTGTCTCACCTGCCAACAGCATAGATCTAATGGCATTCGGATAACCCTGCTGAACCCCCCCCATTTACTCTGTTTTGGGAATTTCTTTTCCTTCCTTCTCACCGAAGCCTGTGGATTACATAAGAGGCAGGAAGAGGCGAGCTAGAGTTCTATCTCCTTTTAATTAGTGTCTATCACAAAAGCAGAGAGAGAGAGAGAGAGAAGGAGAGAGGAAATTCTGCAGTTTATGTGTTTTGATATTTGCCATACTCTTCCAAAACACAGCATTCAGCTGTGTGCCTTAGGACACATATCTGCTATAAATTCATTTTTTATCTAATTTGTCTGAGATCTAAGCTTCCTGTGGAGGTCTGAGATCAAAGGATCTGATTCTGTCTGATGTCGGCTCTGACACATAATGCGTGCTGACTTAGTTCTGTCTATAAACTCGCAGTGGGAGGCTGCCACTCTCCCTTGGCACCTTTACATAGTGAACTTTCATTTTGGCTGGGGAGGCTGACAGGTACAGTGTTGATTGGAGCCATCATGTAAATAATTCATGGAAAGAATTTTTTTTTTTTTTTTTTTTGTCAGAAAAAGGCAATCCAGCCACTTAGAGTCTTTTAGGAATAGTTGCAAGACAAAAAGATTCCCCAATATGTTCAAATCTAAACAAGGATAACAATATCTTAAGTGAATTTAATACATATGACTTGGAAACATCTAGTGTTTGATTCCCCCCTATTTAAAGTACTGTTGGTTTTGGAGAGAGAGAGAGAGAAGAAATCAAAGCTGCACTCTTTTTGTTTAGTTTCTGCTTTGTAGCTCTTCCCCTCATAAGAAATGCTGCTTTTCTAATACAATTAACTGTTCAGAGCCTTTATTTATTAATCACCACAGTAAGACTTGCAAAACAGAGATTTTCTCATTGGTGGATGCTTGTAGAGTGCAAAGTCCAGCGGATCAAGGGCCCTGGATGTTGTACCAAAGGGAGCAGCTGAGGATGCAGATGAGGGAAAAACAAAAATGCACATTTAAGGAGTACAGCAGGCAGAAGGGATCAAGATATTGCCTTGCCTAGCCTTGGTCTAACAAGAAAAGAGTCTCCTTAGCTTTCTGTAATTATCAGTCTCTTGAAATGAAGAACTTTTGATGGATTAAGGCGCTGTTAACAGAACACACCTGGAGATGAATGAACATTGTTTCTTTTTACAATTCATTCTGATGGTTCAACAGAGAGCTTGTATCCTCCTACAGCTTACATTTCCAAGCTTCAATTTTCTGTCCTTTCCCTGAAATTTTCAGAATGGTTCCTGATTGATTCTTACTCTGTCCTTGGACATCTTCAGCTAGAAATCACTCTGTGTTCCTGAAGTTGTTATCCCAGTCTGTAAATTGTGTCTCCCCTTCTGGTTCCTAGCTTGCTCAGGTCATCTCCTCCTCCTTCCTTTCTACCAGTTTGCCATTTTTCTCTTTTTTGACAAAATTTCATCAGAATCAAATTCAGTTTAAGTTCCAAATCACCAGTGGAAACACTAAATATCTTCCATTTCAGTGGGAGTGTCTGGTACTGCCACACATCCCTGAGAATTATTTACCATTTATAATTTCTGCCTGAGCTCTGTTAGCCAGCACTTAATCCTGTTAGTCATATGCTTTCATGATATTGAATAGTTTGTATTTAACGTTTAAAAAATCAAGAATCTCAAGGCAGTACTTCATCCTTGAAACTGCTTCTATCCTGAAAACTGGTAGCCTCCTCCATTGATTCAAACCTGCTTGAAAAACCTTATTTCCACCGTTGAAAATGGCACCTTTGAAGATGAGAGAGTCAATAAATCTCCAGAACTAACATGAAGCTTTGGTATAGAAGATCATGACCTTATTATCTTGTTTATGTGTCTAAAGAAGAAAACTGAACCTGGTGATGTGTGTAATTTTTTGCCTTAAATCGGCCAACTACATAAAGTTAAAGCCAGCTAAATAAGAAATAGTGCTAAATATAGTAATATGTCTGACTGCTGAAATTTTGGTAACAACTTTCTGGTGGATTTCCAAGAAGTACAACCCTGAAATTTAAATTTATGAGTGTACAAATTGAAAAAAAAAAACAGCAAAGCCCTTTAACAGAAAAAAAATGAGCACAAGCATGAAGTCATTGCCAGGGTTGTCACTGTTCAGGTTGGTTAAGGAGTGCCTGGACAATCTTTCTGAAATGTGATTTAATTGTAGGGGTTTTTTTGTGAGAAGCAGGGGTGGTACTCAATGATCCTTTATGTGTTCCTTCCAATTTGAGATATTCAATTATTCAGAAAATATAGTTCCAATTAATGAATTACAGAAAACGCAGAAGATAATGAATCTGAGCAAAAGGTGTGAGCAACCATGAGGCTGAATGTCACAAGCTGCTCAGGGTTAAACTGAAAGGACAAACCTGAAACATCAAAAGTGGTAATAATACATTTTCTGGTATTAATTGTGCTAAGGACCTACAATGTGTGCTGATAAATGGACTAAAAAAGCTGATTTTGTCCACTGACACATGAGACATTGACCAGAACTAGGTCTGGATTTGAAACGAGTATTAAAAATTTGGGTGTGGGCTGATGGCATTTTCTTTTGTGGGAGAAGGGAGAGGATTGCAAGAAAATTATAAATGTTTTTAACATCCACATGAAACTACAAATTAAGCTGCCAATCACGGCACTTTCTGTCAGTTCAGAAATTATCTGCTATGTCACTAAAAGTGACCCTGCCTCTGTTATTGACAACCATTTTATATATAAGGATGCAAACATTTCCACATGAAAAATGTATAGTGTATATTTACATTTTTCTGCATTTTTTCCTATATATTTTTTTTAAAAATATCATTGAAGGTTACAGGCTCTGCCTTAAGTAGGACTCAAATGTTAGAAATACAAAGCTCTACCCTAAGTTACAGCCTGTTTCAGAAAGGGATGATACATTTTATGGGTGTGTAGTATTAAAATATTATCAGTCTTAGCAATACATAGCTTACTAAGAAACTGTATTCTAAAAGAATGTATTATTAAATATTTATTCAAAAAAATTCTAAATATTGGAGGTGCTCTAGCAGCTGTTAGTGTGTCAATATGCACAAACTAGCTGGGTTTGCTGCTTTTTATTTATTTGTGAAAATAGCTAATGGATGTTTGGCTTTACCAATTTATTTCTGCCACACTGAAATAGCCACTCAAACTATTTCTGTAATAGTAACTACTTTTTAATTAATCACAGAATCATGGAATGGTTTGGGTTGGAAGGAACTTTAGTAATCACCTGCTTCCTCCCACCCTGGGCACTCACACCTTCCACTATCCCAGATTGTTCCAGTCCTCATCCAGCACTTCCAGGGATGGGGCAGCCACAGCTTCCCTGGGCAACCTGTGCCAGTGGCTCACCACTTTCATAGGGAAGAATTTTTTTCCTAATCTATAACGTAAATGTCTCCTGTTCAATTTAAAATTCTTCCCCCTTGTCCTATCATTGTCCGCCCATGTAAAAATGGGGAAAAAAAATTTAAAAAATATTGATGTCTTTAACACACAGTAAAGGCATAAAAGGATAATGTGCATGAAAATGGGCTCTTATAATTACTGTAAGAAACAAACAAGTCATGCTTTCACAGATGTGGAAGGAAGTGGAGCAGTGGGAGCTGCCACAGGACACGCAGAGGAGCTGAACCTGCAGCCCCGTGAAGCCAAGTCAGCAAGAACGCCAAGCACTGTCCCGTCCAAGACAGGTGACAGACACACCTTTCCCTCTGCCAGGAAAAGTGACAGTCACCACCGAGGAAGATCTCCTGGTGGCTCTGTGGAACTCCAGCAGCCAGCAGTCCTGGGGTGCTCCAGCCAGAAGGAAGCACCCCAAGCTGCAGCTGCCTACAGCCAGGAAAGAGAGAAGTCCGACAGGATGTCCCAGCAGCAGAACGATGTCGCACAGTGCGCTGCCGCGGTGGCAGCTGAGGGGTGAAGCAGTGATGGGAGGGGGTGAAGCACTGCAGTCACTGTGGGGCTGAGCCTTTCGCCTCTGTGCTCAGAGAAAACCAAGCAGGTTTTGGGATGGGCCATGTGGCCACATGGGCAAATGAACACTGCGAGGCTCTTTGATGCTGACCTTTCTTAGCTTCCAAAACAGGGTGGGTGCATCCAAACTGCCCTTTGAGAACAGCTCTCCCGAATCCTTCAGGAGTTGTTCTGGGGAGTGCTTGGTGGGCCAGCTGTGAGATTGCATTCAAAAGCAGTCAGGGATCAGCCTAACAACTCCACAGCGTTTCTGACACTACAGTGTTCTAGCATGGACGTAGTCTTAGTGTCTTGAGCATTGCTGGTGAATATGCATATATGTAAACATACAGAAATTTTCCCATTTCTTCCAGCCATGTTTTTAGTTTCGTTCAAAGAACCTCAGTATGTACACAAATATATGTTTTCTTCATTTATTCAACTTTCACTGCGGCTTGAATAAGTGCTTCCATTCTGCTCTACTTAAACCTATCCTGTTTTATTATTTTAAAATTTATATGAAAGTATTTTGCTGAATTAATCTTCACCATGACATTGTTTTCTGACATCTTTAAATCACTGGCTTGTTATGAACACTAATTTTTATGGATAATAGTACTGCTGCTGATATTATTCAGTTGCTCAGAGAATTCCTCTGTGCTTTGCTTTACTGAGCTGGAAGATGAGGAATTTTATTATGCCTTCTCTGTACCATAAAACTCTTAGTTGCAAGGTATCCTGGTGACACCAGACAAAATTTATATTCCTTTGCAGAAAAACAATTACTTAATCAGGAAGATAAGGTTTCTATCTGGAGCAACAGTGGGAGAAAAAGCAAGAAACCTTGATTTGGAAAAAACTCAAACAAACCATAAACCGGTTCTCTTCAAGTTGAAGGAGTTAAGGTGCAGATTCTATTCAAGCTGCTCAGTTTCCTGGGCACAAAAATATATTCACCATCTTTGGCTTCTGCCCTATGCTGTCATTATAAACATAATTTTGGGGTGAAATTAGACTGACTGCACACTGCCCCAGGTTTCTTGTTCCGTGAGCAGGAGTTTTTCTGGTTTAAGACACTTGTGGATGAAGATTTTACAAAGTTCAATGGATCATAATTTCTGATCTCTTCCATGGTATAGAAAAGCCATTTATCACATTATTTTCTGCAGATCCTCAAGGAAGACACTTGTGGATGAAGATTTTACAAAGTTCAATGGATCACAATTTCTGATCTCTTCCATGGTATAGAAAAGCCATTTATCACATTATTTTCTGCAGATCCTCAAGGATCATGATTCAGGGTCTGAATAAAAAGTTATACAAAGACATCCATGTCTGGTGAAATTATTGGGATACCCTTCTTTTCCTGCACAGCTGATACCCAGTTTCACATGTTCACACAGCAGTAGAGCCTTCCCTCTCTGCAGAAATACAATTCCTCCACTTCATTAATCTTATTTCCCTTCAGTGTTTCTACTTCTAGTAAGTGATTCCATCACATCCATGCAGTATAAAAGAAAATAATATAATATTGCACATCGTTATTCCCACCAATAATATTGAATGTAAGTTATATGAAAATACCATACAAAAAATAATTTCAGGAGAAAAAAATGGACATATTGGAAATAGTTAAGGGTTTATATTTATCTTTTAGTTCATAATTCTTGAACATATCCATACTTTGTTTACAGAATAAATAATGTCTTGTATATCTGGACCTCTAATGGAATTAGCAGGGCTAAAAGCCTTTAATTGCAGCATTTTCAACTGATTGGGTGGTGGCATGTGGGAAAGAAGTGTGGAAAAAGTGAAACAAAGCATGGTGACAAATGGGTGCAGACATTAGGCGAATCCTGACTAAGTGACAAATTTAGGGGATCTTATGTATCAGAAAAAAAAAAAGAGAAAACACAACACTGTCATGATCAGAAAGATGAGAATGAGAGTGGTTGAAGTGGTTGCAGTGGTTTCACAGCTAAACATAAAGTGGCATCTTTTCCTTAAACAATTGGGTTTAGACTGATTGCAACAGCAGTTGGATCACAGAGGACCCTACTGCTTTATGGCTGAGGGAGATCCGTTTTTATTTTGAAATGTTTTCCATCTATGTTTTCCATGAGACTGAGTTAAAATGCTCACTCTTACAGGAACTCTGTGATTAGATGAGAAGCTGTGGCTGCCCCTGGATCCCTGGAAGTGTCCAAGGCCAGGCTGGACAGGGCTTGGAGCAGCCTGGGATGGTGGAATGTGTCCCTACCCATGGCAGGGAGATGGGAACAGGGTGGTTCCTACAAACCCAGCCCTTTCTGTGGTTCTATGAACAGCCCTAAGCTGCTACAGAATATCCTGGACAAGGCAATGAAAGAGAAGAAACGTCTCATATCCCAAGCCAAAATCCTCATTTTCCAATATTTGGAGTGCCAGCCTGTCCCACGGGCCATGTGCTGTCATTGCTGGGTCAGTACTTTTGGTGATCCTGCTCAATCTTTGCTTCGAGTTCTTCTTAATCCTTACACTATAATTAGGACAACAGTTCTTTCCACCTCTGCATGGGTGTGTTTTATGGATAAATTTGTGACATTCTGCATTCCAAAACCCACGGTGAGGCCAGGGTAGGGATGCAGTGGAAGGAGGCAGATGAAGGATCCACAGTGTGGTGTGTGGGCTAGCCGTGCTATCTCATGGGATGTGGTGCCTTCATAGACTTGAGTTTATTCGAGCCCTCTGGCTCAGTTCAGGGCATTCAGCTGCTGTCAACGTGCAGCTTCTGTGAGGACATAAAGAGACAGCAGCAGGATTTCAGCTCGGATTTTGGATGCAGCCCGTGGGGATATTGTGCAGAGATTCAGCCTTCAGCCCAACCCATTCTCATACCAGCTCTGTGAGGGACACAAAACACTTCCAGCAAATCTGACTGGGCTGAATAAAGTGTAACATCCCCACACTGGACATGAAGGAAGCCTTCAATACTAATAAAATATTTCTGGATATGCCTGTGAAGATCCATCCTCTGAGACCCAAAACTTTACTGGACAGTCATGTTAAATATCAGTAAAATTTGACAAGTTTGGCTCTACTGAAGCCAGTGGCAAAAATTTCATTAAGTTTGCTGGATTTGGGATTTCTACCTGGTAACCTTTATATGGAGTCCCATCTACAATACGTCCGACTTCCTTTATTGATGTAAATAAGAATACAGCTGAAAGGACTCCTCACTTTTAACCAAGCTCTCTCAGCTTTTCTGAATTGCTAGACAATGTATGGTCAAAATTCTACTTCTTTCTTTTTTTTATTTTCCTCCTCATTTTGTGGGGGTGATATATTTTCCTCTTATGTCTGAAGTAGAGGAGTACATTACAGACAAATTTGCCTAAGGCTTTGGGCCAGAGCTGATGAGACTTCATGAAGATACAGGAACAGGCACATGGATAGGAAAAAGAAAGCCTGTGAAAAATTAAAATGACAAGCCTGGTTAGGGAGCAGAGATAACTGGTGATGTAGGAAAATTAATTACAGTCTGGGTTGAAGGAATTGTGTGCCTAAAACAAAATTAAGAAAAAAAAAAAGAAAAACCAAATAACAGCAATGAGATTATAAACCTTTTGATCATCTCTATATGCTATAACTTCCAGTCCATATTTATTGTGGTATTTATTATGGAATTCATTTCTATAGCATGAGAGGTATAATTGGCAAATAAAGGAGGCAAGTGTCTGGTCAAAAGGTTTTTCTCTGAGCTCCTGACTCTGCAATGAATAACTTTATTAACAGTGAACTGCACTCAAAAAGATCTTCACTGAGATAGGAGCTGTGAGAGGAAACCTTCAGTGGATTAAGGAAGCTGCATGATGCAACACTCCAAGGGTGATTATGGGCACTTATTGATTTTCCAGATTCACAGATTTCCATGTAATTTTTTGCAATCATTATGCATTTGTGAGAGTGTGAAATAATTCCAGCTTTCTACCTACTGAAGTGTGGGAAATTCTGGGTGATAATTTGTTGAGCAGTATTATTTTGAAAGAGCAAAAGTCAGATATCCCAAATCATAATTCCAAGATCCTGGAGCACAATAGCAAGGGGGTATTTCTCTGGTATATATAAGGATTGTGTTTTTGGGGGAGTGGGGAAGGGAGGTAGGTGCTGCCTGAGGTGCAAAACTTCACATATTGGGTGATGTGATGGGCTGCAGTGAGGGAAGCTGAAGTTCCAAGAAGTCTGGAAGAACCTTTGAGAAGTACCAGAGTTTCTTTTCCTTGACTCAGACCTCTGTGTGCAGGGCCACACAGGAGCTCCAAGAAGCTGCCAACAACCTTCTACTTTCCCACCAAAGCATTTCAAAATTTTCGGTTTTCATAGAACAAAATATGAACTACAATGACCATGCCATTAGTGAGTTTTCCAAAAAGGAATATATAAAAAAAAACCCACAGAGAATGTTTTATTTTTTAAAGGAAGTTGCAATGTCTTTTGGAGGAGGTTGTGGGGAGGTATTTATGATCTCCTTTTGCTTTCTTATTATTTTCTTTCCTCCTTTTAAGGCCATGGCAGAAGTCTGCACATAAGCAAGATCAGCCTCTGAACAGTTTCCATATTGTATTAGACCTGAGGGCTGCCAGCATTGGATATTTGGGGATAAATATAAGAAAAAGGAAAATATTAAATTAGCCCTCCCTAGATTTTATTTTAAGCAAGAAGAAACTTCTGGGATTGTTGGTTGTTCCTAATGACTTATTATCCCTGGACATTTTATAGAATTGTAGCACTAATATATTGTTAAACTGAATTATCTATATCATGTGTGGGAAAAGGAAAAAAAAAAAAAAAAGAAGAGTTCTTCTTTTTCTAATTTTAATTAGGAAAAGTACTAATTCTGCTTTTATTTTAAGTGTTCTGCCTGTTATCTTCCAGGGCTTTTTTAGCATAACAAATAGGGAGCAATACTTATTCGCCTTGCTTTCCAGATCTACCACACATTCTTCATCACTTTCCAAGTTCTGTGGGAATCCTGTGGGATTCAGGCACCTGACTAAAAATTCAGCTGAACAGATAAAAGGTAGTATACAAGAAGAGAAGGAGTATATTTATACTCAATCCTCCTGTCAAAAAACCCTCTTGATCTGTGCAGTTAAACCTGTGGCATGTAGGTGCTGACTCACCTTTGGTCCTCAACTAGAAACCCAGAGTCTGGTGGAAAATTCAAAAACAGGGATGAAAGGTCTTAATAATAAATCCATGTACTTTAATTTTGGTAAAGAAGAAGAAGAACAGGAAGCAGTGACATAGCCAAGACGGTGGGGTGACAAAGGGTCTCTGGAGCAGCTCTGTGAAGGGTGGACTCAAGCCAGGCCAGCCTGCATTTGTCAGAAGCAGGAGCTGTGCACCAGCTGAGCACAGGGCACCACCCACATTCCCTGCTGCTTTGGGTGAGGGTCATCTCCCTCATTTCCCAGTGGGTCATTTGTCCATACCTGTGGGTGGATTCATTTCTGCTTTTTCTCCTGATGTTTTTCTCCTCTCTCTTCCAAAGTACAATAAAGATGAAACGGTGCCAAGTCCTGAAGCTGTCGAAGGGAGTGATGTTAAAAATATCCCACCCTTGCTCTCCCTCCCCAGACTGTCTCTCCGTGTCTAGGTGCTGACAAAAGTTATTTGTCGTATTCCCTTCATTTGGTGAGTGACAGGAGACTGGTGTCAAGTGAGAAAATGAAATGTAAATTTTATTAAACACCTTCTCATCTCTGTGTATCAATCCAGATTCCAACCTAACACAGCAAATCAAATCCTGTCTTCACCAGGCCTGAGGGCACACAAAGAATCATTTCTCCTTAATACCATTCCATCCTAGTAAAATATTTTTCTGTTTAGTAAATGAAAATTTAAAATGCAAACCCTATTTTAATCCCAGAGAAAAGATGTGCATTGTGAGGAGAAGGATGCTGCATTTTGTTCAGTTCTGCCTCATGTTTTCTTCTGTTTTCAGACACACAAATGGTGATTAGCTGAAATAAAAATTATAACTCCCTTTTAAGACTTGCCCATTGGGACGTTTTATCTTCATGTCCACCACTAGGCTTAGAAGCTGGCTAGTCCAGAGATGATTCAGTATCCATTTGTTTAATGTACAATTGCATGGTAGATTATATGATGCACTGAAGTCTGAAACACTATTCCCAAGTGAACAGCATCACAGGTTCATTGCTATGGGTCTTAGTACCTCTGTTTCTTTAAAAATGAGATTTTGCTCCACTGTAAGAGGCAAAATTGTCAGCAAAGGAAACCTCTGCTGAGTAAAAGCATTGTTGATTCGGGTCTTGGTATTCACCAAGAACAGACCATAAAATAGTTGGCTTCCTTTGGTAATGGGGAAGATATTTATGGCTATTTATGTGTAGAGTTTGACACTGGGATGGAGACAATGCATACAGGAGATAAAACCTGAACAAAACACAAATTTTTCTTTACTCTCAAGAGGTGGTACTGGAGAATATGTCCAGAGAGGTTGTGGACTTCCCATCCTTGGAAGTGTTCAAGGCCAAGTTAGATGTGGGTCTGAGCAACCTGGTCTTGTGGAAGGTGTCCCTGCCCTTGGAAGGGGAATGGAATGAGATGAGCTTTTTTTCCCATTCAATCAATTCCATGATTCCATGATTCTATGGATATTTTTATTGAGGCACTGATTAACCAACCCACCTACCTTTCATCTACACTGATTACCCCTAAAAATTAAAAGCTATGTGTCTAGACTGACGTTTGTGGGTAATATCAGGTATGGATCCAGGAGGCTGCTGCTATTCATTTTTCATGCACAGCTGTTACGGGACAGGCTGAATCACCCTGTGCAAGAGCCTGGTTCTCTGCAGGTGTTACCTGAATAACTTACATGACATAGTTGATTTGCAGCCTTGCTGAGCTCGTTTTCATCTTAACCCAGCTCAGCACCTCTTAGTTCCAGCAGAGTCTTTCACTAATCTGTCCAAAACTCAACATGAGTTATTTTCTGATGGAAAAAGTGCAGAAGTACTGCAAAAGTAGAGGTTGCCCCTATTGCTGTCCATTGCCCCTATTAGCAGGACCTCATCCAGTACCAGCTTATCTTGGAGGTGGGAGTGCTGGAATTGCCTGGCTTCCCCACCTAAAACAATGCTAAGAGTTTACAGGAATTCAGGGCTCCAGCCATCTCATACACCCAGGAGCCAACCAGGTCAGTCAAAGTTCCCATCTTGCAGATCAGATCCTCCAAGAAATTCCTACAGCACCACATTTCAAGGAGGCTGAGGGTATGTAAAGTCCCCAAAAAACTAGGGGAAAAAAAGAATTCTAAAGAAAGCTGAATTACTTAAAAACTGTTATTTTAAATATTTTTATTTAAAAATTTTGGCATCTCTGGTATTCTATTTTAAATTCAAATTTTCCCTTCCAAGAGGAGCAGCAGACTCCTGCTTTTCCCATCATCATTAGGAGGAAAAGCCACACTGCTCTCCATGAATCAGGGATAGATAACACAAAACAGGGGAGAGTTAAGCAACTCACTAAAGCTTGCACTAGGAGCAAGTGGAAAAGAAATCAGAAAAAAACACCCATTTCCTTTGGCTATCTGTCCTGAGACAGATTCACTACAGCATTTTGGTTATCTAAGCCTGTTTCAGAGAGGAAAATGAAGACAGGCAACACTGAAAAAGCAGTGCAGGGCAAGACTTGCAGCTTATGAATTAGCCTGGATATCAGCTGTCCTCAGTTCAAGTCTGCATCCTGCCACCAATTCCCCTCTCTGACCTTAGGCCACTCATTTAATGTCTCTGCCCCTCAGCTCCTCACATGCAAAATGAGAATGCTAATGCAGCTTTGCTCCCTCCCTCAGCCCACTCTGCCCACTCAGGCTTCAGGCTGCACTGAGGCTCTTTCTAATTAATTATATTCCAAAAGTGCAGCTCCATCCTGGCTTCCCAGTCACCACTGAAACCTTCTTTGAAACAAAAAGGTAACAGTGATAGTAGTAATAGTGATAATAAAAGAGGTAAGAACAGAATTAAGTACAGAAATAGTAAAAGTAGAAATATAAAAAATAGAAATAGAAATAATAGAAATAGAAATAGAAATAGAAATAGAAATAGAAATAGAAATAGAAATAGAAATAGAAATAGAAATAGAAATAGAAATAGAAATAGAAATAGAAATAGAAATAGAAGAAATAAAAATAGAAATAATAAAAATAGAAATAGATAGAAATAGTGATATGTTAGATAAAAGGATAGTAATTGTGGTAGTAATAGGGATAGATATAGAGATAGAAATAGATTTAGAAGAAGAAATAGAAGAAAAAAGTAGAAATAGAAATAGAAGAAATAGAAATAATAATGGAAATAGATATAGTGATAGTGTCGGAGAAAGATGGTAATAGTGATAGTAATAGGGACAGATATAGAGATAGAAATAGATTTAGAAGGAAAAGTGATAATTGAAATAAAAGTAGAAATAGAAATCAAAATTAATAAGAGCACCTAAACTGATTTCATTTGCAAGATGTTGAGGGTTAAATGAAAGAAAGAAAGGAAAGGAAAAGTGCAGTCTGTGCAGAGGAGCTGTCATGTCACACAAATTGTCAGCTTCCCTAATGTCACCAATCCTTCCTCCGCCTCACCAAGTTAAATTCTCCTCTGCCTCCAGGTGGGCAGCTCTGGGGCTCGGCTGCAGCTCCATCCACACCGGAGATCAGTCATTTCACACTGCCACTGGGCTTCTTCACCATTCTAATACACAACCCATTGCACACTATGACTAATAATGTTGGCTGTATGAAAGAATTATTTATATAGAGACTGAGAAAGGCCTCCTTGGATTTCCAGCCAGGACAGTCTTGATTTGGAGAGAGCAAAGCATAAAATAACTCCAGGGCCATTTCAGGCTGTCGGAGTCTCCAGGAGACAAGCTGACAATTGGTGCTTGAATTTGAAGCTGCAGATGTGTGTGCTGTGGTAAAGCCTCTTCCCTCATACCCTGGAGTCCCCTGTCCTCAGAAATAAAGAAGGGACATATAGGGAATGCCAATCAACACAGGCTCATGGAAAATAGGTCCTGCCAAACTAAACTGAGAGCTCTTTTTCTGATGAGATTACAAGTCCAGTTGATAAAGACAGCAGTATTCAAGAAATAGGCATCTGTTTGACTTGCTACACTATGACCTTTTGATTACAGAACCAGGGAAAAATGCACAATATTAACACGATGCACCTTAAGTGGATTAAATAGGGTGAGAACATCAAAATGTGCTTATAGAAGTCACTGCTGGGCAGGTCTGTTTCTAGTGTGGTCACAGAGGGATCAGGTTATCTATAAATAAAAAGTTTAACTAGAAGTTGCTATTCAGACAATTGGTGATTGATTCTCCATCTTTCAGAGGATGATAAATAATGCAAGAGGACAGATCCCTTATGCTGTGTGGATCAGCCATGTGTGGATGCCCCATCCCTGGAATTGTTCAATGTTGGACAGGGTTTGGAGCAGCCAGGTCTAGTGAAAGATGTCCCTCCACATGGCAGGGAGCTGGAATGAGATCTTTAAAGCCCCTTCCAATCCAAACCATTCCAGGATTCTATGAAATGAGGTACATTTTATTAGGATGGAAAAATTATACTTATGGGTATGCCTGGATTTACTAGGCAGAATTTCTGTTATGACAGCTGGTGACTGAGAACAGCTTCTCATCATTATAGGCAATCACTAACAATTATTTTAGTCAGGATAAACATCTTACAAAAAGCTGATATTATTTTGGTCCACAGACAGAAAGATTTTAAATAAGAAGAGGTTGCTTTTATTCTAGCACTGACATTACTTTTGGTTTTGGTGTCTGCAATGGCAGAAGTAGTTTAGAATTTTGTATAAGGTTCACAAAAGAAACACAGATGAGGAAAACTCTTTGCTTGGCAGAATAGAAGGAATTTTCAACCAGCTGAAAATTAAAACATGAATGGTGGGGGACTTAGAGGAAAGAGAGAATGTGTACAACCTCACCCCTCAGCCTGGGAAAGTTGTTATGGGTGGCAATGCCATATCCTGTGACAGCAAGGGGAAGACAGGAGAGAGCCCAGGAAAGGAAGCAGGGCAGCAAGGAACACCTCTGACACCTCCAGTTCTCTTTATTCTTTCAGAGGTGTTTCAACCCTCTAATATTAAGAAAATTCCCGTACAATTCTGTCTTTCCTTCCTCAATGTGTCATGGTGCAAAGCTTTGGCAAAGTAATCCTTGAAAGCTCTGACTCCATCATCCAGAACCTGAGACATATTTTTCTTATGAATTTTGGGATCTGCTTCTCAAAGCATTCTCCTCAATGTGAGAGAAGCTTCCAGTGGAAAGTAATGGGTGCAGCAACAATCACCTGTGTCTATTTTGGGCTGACTCCAAAGCCCATCCAAGTCCATGAGGTCCGTTCTCCAGACATGTAGTTTACAGGATCTAAAAGGTAAATGTGGTTAATTTACTGCTTCTATTCATAAAAAAACCTCTTTCAAAGCCACAGAATCATTAACTTTTAGGTTACAGTTTAGTAACTCAAAAAATTCTGCTTCAAGTAACTTTTAACTTCTGCAAAGTTTATGAGGACAGAACATTCTGCATGGACCATTTTAATGGTCAGGTTGAAAACCTTGAGCTCAGGTGTAAACTTGCTTTTCAGGTGAGCTCCAGCTCTACTCTGTGCAAAAGGGCAAAAATTGGAAAGAATCACAAGCATTAATCCACCAAATTCCTCCTCTGTGCTACCAAGAGATGACACATTTAAGCTCATTAATATTGCTTAACAAAATAAATGTGTTAGAAGGATGATTACAGATTAGAATCATATTCCTGTGCTAAGATTGCTGCTGAGGCTAAGCCAGTACTCCTCTGATCTTAATCACCATACATATTTTAAAAATAGTAAAAAAAATAAAAATAAAAAAACCCAAACCAATAGGACTATCCTTTAAAACCACTGCACATATTCTCCTCACACCTCTCAGAATGTTTGCTTTGGCGAGGCAAATATCCTTCATCGCAAGGTTTATTTATTGGTTTATAATATTCCTGAGTTGCATAATAGAGTGATGTCTACTAATACTCTAGAGAAAGAGGGATTTCTCATGAATTTTATACACATAATTTCCTCTGGGAAGTGCTGAGTATGATACCTCCTGAAGGACTCTCTGGAAAATTCATGTAAATAAGGGAAAATGGATTCATGGCTCCAGCCTGCAGTTATCTTGTGAGCAGGGTTTTGTGAAACGAAAGCACCGAGGGCTGAAAACGTGGACTCTTTCTTTCCACACAATGGGCTGTGGTGCATTACAGGGACTGCTCGTGAGGTCACTGATCAAGGTACTCAACAGAGATAAAATTCTGCCTCCTTGACACCTCGTGAAAGCCTCCCCTGCACTTTGCAACGATCAAAGTGGATTTGTTTTGGACTAACAACAAGAAGGACCTTCCAGCAGACCCATGACCATGAGTACTGCATGTTTTACCTTCCCTCTGCCTATTCCTGCTGCTTAGGGGACTGTACAATTTAATGTATGATTGATTATTCTGATCTCTCAGTGCTGCTTCTCCATGACCCAGCACCTTTGAAAGCTTCAGAGCTTGCTCCATGTGCACCTTGCCTTGCTGTACTAAGCTCTGCTGGTCAAGAACAGCTTTAATGCTGGCCTGAGCGATCTTTCAGCACTGAAAATGCAACTTCAGTGTGCTTTCCAAACCAGAATACCCACAGATCTCACAGATACAAATGAAATCATCCCTGTGGTTTGATATGAGCGATGCAAGTAGAGCTGAAATGCATCTGTTTACTCCTAGATACAGACAAGAGGGGCAGAAAAACCCCACAGTTATGGGGTGAGAGCATTATCCAGCAATTCAGGCTTTCTGACTAGAACCCAAATTATTTAAATTTCTCTGTAGGAGATGGGCTTTGAGTGTGATACATCTGTGTCTGCAGCCGGTGAAGGGTCTGGAGAGAAAGTTTATGAGGAGAGGCAGGGGGAACTGGGGTTGTGAAAGGAGGTGGGAGACAGGTGGGGGGTCAATGACTTTGACATGAAAAGAGGAAACGACCTCAAGTTTCACCAGGAGAGGTTTGCATTGGATGTAGGAAAAATTTCTTAACCAAAACACCTGTCCAGCCCAGGCAGAGGTGCCCAGGGCAGTGGTGGAGTCCTCATGCCTGGAGGGATTTAAAAGCTGTTTAGATGTGACACTTGGAGATGTGAATTTATCACAGCCTTGACAGTGCTGGAGGAAGAGATTTTTTCCTTTCTGACCTTTGCCCTGACAACCAGAGTTATTATAGAAGTTATTGACTTTCCATGGTAGATCCCTAAATGCCAATGACAGAATTTTGACCTATTTATTTTTCTAAATTCGAAATTCAATATTTAAATAAATTTTTAGTTTTCTTTCTCAAACACATTTGTTTTTAAATTTTCTCTGGAAAATGCAGTGCCCCGAGCTTTTAATGATCCTTGGAATACAGCTGTATTTTTAAAGAACATTGACCAAAATTGTCTGTTTTACAGACGAAAATTCTTCCCTGCTTTAGAAAACTTTGTACTTGAATGCAAGGGCAGGAGAAGTCTGGGACTATGCACTGCCTGGGAAAAACACTGTTGGTTTGACAGGGAAAGGTAGAAACATGTTCTTTTCTGAAAGAGAAGTTTGCTGGCACTGACAGAAGTATTTCCACTCATATCGTGCCTGCTGAATGCAGGTGTGATTTCTTTCATTTCGTAGTCTGAACTTTGTGTGTGCACTAGGTACATGGAAAGAAGTGTTTTGCCTGTCTTCCTTTCCCATTCCATGTAGGTTATAGAATCATTTAGGCTGGGAATGCCCTCTGAAATCATGAAGCCCAACTATTAATCTGGCACTGCCAAACCCAAAATTAAGCTGTGTCCAAAGAACCACGTATTTGTTTTTTTAACACTTCCATGGACAGAAATGGTTGCATTTTTGGAGAAATGTTTTCAAGCTGGATGTCCAAAATGATTGCCTATTTCTCCCCATCTTCCACAAAAGGGGAAAAATAAAAAATCAAAATAGTGAGTGTCCTTTCAGAATGAACCATATTTCTACTTTTTGTTGTAGTCTTCCACTTTAAAAATAATAAATGTACAGACAGGCCTTAAGATTCTGGAGCAGAACAGTTCTTCCATATCTCTGGAAAAATAGCTGAAAACAAAGAAAAACTCCTACTGCATTTTTTATTCTATTTTATTTTATTTCAGGAAATATTTAAAAGAGACCATGAAATTTGTAAGTGACAATTCCCATTGAATATGCACAGGTATTGCTGTGAGGTAAAAAAGACACACCTGATACAATATTAGCAATAAATTTGAATGGCAAGAGACTGGGAATTTAGGTGGGTCAGTCTGTGTAAAGATGCTGCATCCTCACATTTCATTAGCAAGTTGAAACAAATCCCAAAGTTTTATCTCTTAATAAGTCCTCAGAATCTTCAAGGCAACAGATAAATCCTAGGTTTTGTTCCATCTCACAAAATATCTTCTATGTCTTGAATTCCTATTCTCAAAATGCTGCCTGGAGACCAATGCAGTGGAGAAAAAAAAATAGAAAAATGTAGAAATCCATATTCAGGACAAATAAATGGATCCTCAGAGGGGTTAAGCAGGCACAGAGGAGCTCTTCGGATTCACACCAGCTGAGCATCTGATGGCAAATATCACTAATGAAGTCACCAAGCCAAATAATGCACCCATCCTCTTCCCTTACAATCATTCCAATGCCCCTCACAGCTGTTTCCAACTGTGTCTCTGATCTCCTTGCTAAGACATTTAAATCTCCTGTTTCATTTGCATGGTTATCCAGTGAAATAGCTCCTAGTGTTTCTTTTCTTGTTTGCAAAACTGAAGAGATGGGGGAAGAGAAAGGCGGGGGGTGGGGGGGAGGGGGGGTGGTGTGTAGAAATGTGAGGATTTAGTTCCATGAAGGAAAATTATTCAAATCTGACAACTTACTTTTGTTCCACGAGAGACTAGCTTGGAGGCTTGGACTCTCACGGGGGCAGATAGCTTTTTTTTGTAAAGTCTTACCATAATTAGTATTTCATCCCAACTTGTTTGGCATCCAAGTTCTGCACTGGATTTCCTTACAGTGGAGCTGGCTGCACTAGAGGAACCATGACTTTGTTTTGTTGATGGTGTTGGTTTTGTTTTGTTTTCTGACCCATGAGTAGCTTTTCAGGTCAGCAGATCAAGAACTCTGTAGGAAAACTATCTGCAGGGCAGTTGGGTTGTAGAACAAAGAGCAAGACCCAGCAGAGAACAGGAAAGAGATGTCTTGTGATGGGGACAGAAGAATAACTTGGCTGGTCCACATCAAAGATCTGCTTAGCCTAGTGACTAAAAGTGTCCAGAGAGCCAAGGCAATAACAAAACAAGCAAAGGCTGGTGTTTCCCCAGTGTATTCCCCTACTCTCCTATGACTTACAGATCAGAGGAAGCTCATTGCTATCTAACATTCCTTGATGATTTCTGGCCATTTATTTGTCCTGCTGTTTTTTTAAACCCATGTAAGTTTTGAATGTCTTCTTGGTATCATACAGAAAAGAATGCACTAGTTTGCTGAAGTGTCCTTTGAAGAAACAGTCCTTTTGAATGTTTCAAAGCTGTCTCTTGAGCTATGTATTTTATTTCATAGTCCTTTTACTGAAAGAGTGTGAATGGTCTTTTCTCTTCTGCCATGTTCCCCCTTCACCCTCTGTACATCCCTTCCAGGAGACAAGGATCCCATCCTTTCCAGGATACATTGGTCTATTCAATTTGTAGGGAACTATGCCCTGGAAGCAGCACATTTGGAGGACTTAAAAGCCAATTTTTAAAGGTGGTTCAGTGCCTGTGTATAAGTTTTGTCAGTGTATATATTGTTTAATATTAAGCCCTAAAACCTGAATTAGTGTATTATTTTCTACCTTACCTATTGCACTCCATTTCACATATTTTCCACTCTTTTTTCTTTCCACCTTTTTCTCTTGCTCTTGATTCATTGGTCTCCCTCTCCTTCCACAACTCCCAGCTCTCTTTTGTCTTGGAAAAATTATCCAGCTCACTTGTTTGTTTCTTTCCTCCTGTAGAACACATCGAATTACAACTGAGACAATTTTTCAGTGCTTCCCGTACAGTGACAACTGCATCTGACAATGTAAAATAAATTAAAAGGATATAATATTAATAGTAATAAAATTATAATATATATCAAAGAAGTTGGAAAGCATCATCCCCACATGCTCTATTCACTCTCATGCCACGTTCCAATTTTTTTTTTTTTTTTCATTTGTGCTGCTTCGGGTTTGTTATTTTGCTCAGTCAGAAAGTTGAAATCTCACTTTCCAAGGCAATTGGATCTTACTCTCTGTGTGGTTCCCAAATCCCTTGTTCAGCTCTGTAATAAAGGGCTGGGGTATAATGATGGCCATGTTTTGTTGGGAAGAATCTGTTATCAGTATCCTCAGACATTTATCCTCTGCAGAATCCCAAATTCCTTTCCCACTACACCCCAAGGCATGCAGTACGTATTCTCAGCATGAGGCAATAAAAACATCACTGTGGCCATAAGGCAGACCTCCCTTTTAAAAAACCAACAAACCCAACAGAAAATAATATTCATGTTCTAGGGCCATGGAGGCATCTCTAGGGATCCTCAGAAGCTGTAACTGTGATGCAGTATGGATGAGACAGTTTCATTTCAAGGAGATTTCATAGAATCAAAGGATGATTTAGGTTGGAAGGGACCTTAAATCTCATCTGATTCCACCCCCTGCCATGGATGGAGACACCTTGCACAAGACAAAAAAATTTGTACTACTCTGTGTAATCACAAACTGATTCTGAGCAATCTGAGTTTAAAACCAGGTAAAAAAACTTAAATGTAAAAAACAGGTAAAACCAGGTAAAAACCAGGTAAAAAACTCCTTCACCTTCCCTTATTTATCACTGTAAGCATATTTTAGAAGGCTAAAATCAACGTAAGTCTTCATGCTTACCCCACTGGTAAAGATGATGCTTTTGGGGAGGAAATAATAGATTTTCCTTACGAGGTGCTGAATTGCTGCACTGGAGAAGCTGCAGCCAGCCTTGGGCTGGTGCAGTGCTTTTCTTGTCATTTTGAAAGGAGCCAACAGAATTGGGATATTTCTGCCAATGAGCAGCAGAAAGACTCCAGCACACAAGGAACAGAGGTGCTGTCCATGCATTGTTCATGAGACACTGCAAAGTCCATTGTCTTGTTTTTTGTCTTCAGTGGCCTTGCCTTTGTAAGAACTGTATCTGCAGCAGACACACAATGATTACAAAAGGAGCCACTCCTACCAGAGAAAAAGAAAAACAAAAAATAAACCACAGAGAAAGGGGTGTAGACTATTTACTCCCTCAGCTACAAATCAGCATCGAACTGGAGTGTGAGGAGTGAATATTAACATTCAGCTGGCTGTTACTGCGAGCCATAATAGACATGAGCATTGACTAGACCCAGTATTAGTGATGGTACTGGGAAACCATCCTTGCTTTTGGCTGCCTGAAGGCAGTAGTGATCCCCTGCTTGTCCTATCTGTCAGTCTATTTGATCTCCAAATGAATTGCTTTTGATAACAGCTATATAAATGCAGAACTGTTCCGCTGGGCCTTCTTAAATGAGACTCCTCTCTTTCATCTCCCAGTCATTTCAAAAAGCAGATAGACTTGTTAGAGGTTTTTAATGCAATGATTTATGTTTTATCTTGCCTGGTTTGAGGCAGCATTTATTTAGCACTAAATTCTTCCCAAGCCTATATGTGAGGGAGAAAGGTTTCAGCACAACATTTGGGACTTAAAACAGTGTGTCTGTGTGCACGTGTGCATGTGTGTGTATGTGTGTGCACATGTGTGTCCTCTGCCTCATCAGAGAGAAATAAGGGATGTGCTTTATTTTTAGGAATTTAATGCTCCAATTCACTTGGATCATTGCACCTCCAGCGAAATTAAGAGAAACAGGAAAGAGACAATATTTAATAATCCTCTGACTAGTAATGTTCAGTCTATGGCAAGTAACAAACCCTCTGGAGAGAAAAGAGTGAGCAAAATGTATTTTTATGGTGTTCAATAAAAGAGAAAATCTCTGTCTCTTTTTAAGTTATTACCATTGTTTAACATTAGCAGGGTAGTTTATCTTTTTCATTTTCCATTTTCTTGTTGCTGAGAAAGAACATGCAGGTCTCTGGATCTGAAAGTGAATGCTGAGTTTCAGAGCTCTCATGTTAGAATCATGCAAACATAGAATGGTTTGGGTTGAAAGGGATCTTACAGATCCTCTAGTTCCAACTCCCTGCCAAGTTCCTCCAAGCCCTGGTCTGACTTGATTAGTAAAGAAATGAACAATACTTCTGCTGGTGCCTGTGCAATGGAAAGAGTTGAGGTTTTTAGGAGTAATCCAGGAATGTTAATCCAGACTCCAAATGAAAGGATGAGTTAAAACTTTAGGCTTGGGAATCTTTTCTTCTCTTTGTTTGAGTGTATTAGTGGTTGCATTTGTGGTAAAATTCAACCTATTTATTCTAATTGTGAAAACTTAAATTATAATGGGACATCCACGCTGGATGGAAAAGAAAATTCTTTAAAGACAACTGCCCTAAATATCTTTGGGACCATACAACAATGCTCTAAAGAGGCTAATTTTTGAAAATAGTGAAGCTGGCTGCCCTCTCACAGTGTTATGTAGCATATTATTCTCTCTGTTGTGAAACAACAGATACCCAGAGGATGGCTGGGAACCAGAGCAGCTCCTCAGGGACTGGTCATGGGCCCAAGGCTGCCAGAGCTCCAGGAGAGTTTGGACAATGCCCTCAAGCACAGGATGGGATTACTGGGGAGTCCTGTGCAGGGCCAGGAGTTGGCCTCAATGACACTTGTGACTTCCTTCCAGTTCAAGATATTCCATGATTCTGTTATTCAAAAACCTCCTTTCTGCCATGGAAATAAATAATATAATAAAAGGAGCCAAGTGAAAAAAGGGAAAATATATGCAATTTAAATAATCTGTTTTAAAAAGGGTGATATCTTTGATGCAAGAAGTGACTGAGAAGTAATAGGAAAATTAGCCTATTTATCTTCAAAATGGCAAGACTCAATTTTAGTCTTAGAAGGGAAAAGGAGATCTGGATTAGTATCAGTGTCAGGAACAGGAGTGACTGCATTCTTTCACATCCCAAGTTGAAACATGAGGATGCTGGAGAGGATATCTCCAAGGGGCTGCTTATTCCACCAAGATAATTCACATATTTTACAATGGAGTTCAAGTGGCAGCTTGGTTTCACTCCCTTAGCTGCGAAGGAGTTTAAGGATGTTAAACTTGTATATACAAATTGGCCCTTCCTTTTCTTTTCCTGGTGCTGCCTCATAAGTCAAAAAGATAAATAATGTCTCAACAAGAAAAGATGAATCCTGAGTAGCCTGGTCATTTAAGACTATCCTGACAGCTGCTGGCTTCAGCCCAGTTAAATTCATTGAGATCCTCTCTCCCACTTCTTGGAGCAGCTATCCATGTAATAAGGATCCAGTGGAAAATGACCGTCCCATGGCATGGAGGTTGGAACTCGATGACCTTTAAGGACCGTTCCAACTCAAACCAACCCAAGATTCTTTGAATTTTTAAAGATCTGTCTCTTAGTTTAGGTTCCAAGTGTCCAAACCTGTTGTGCTGGAATTGCCTGTCCAGTGGGCAGTGACCACCATCCTCAATATTGCATAAGAGAACCCCTTAACTTGAATTATGAGAAGGACACAAAATAAATACCCATTTTCCTAGCCTAAAATGTTTCCATACAATCAAAACAAATACTTAAAGAAACAGAAAGCTCCGTTTTTTTGGAGATCATAAATCTAACAATTTGTCATTAATATTAAAAAGTAGCTTCCTGCCAATGGACATTTGAAAATGTCAAAATTTTACATGCCCATGCCGTATTTATATTTATATTTGTATTTACACATATAAGTGTTATTAATGAAAAAAATTCAAGAAGATTCAGAAGGCATTTTTTTTCTAAATTTCATCGTGAACTATACGAATTGCCAAAATATAAAAGTAATATGGGATGCAGGACCATAGTTGTAATTGTTTGTCTTCAGACATCACCTCCTTTGAGAATGATGTCAAAGATGGATGTAAAAAGTTTAAGTGGCCCAATTCTGTTCTTATAAATATCACAATAAATTTTATTTACTTTAGAAGAAATAGCATTGATAAAGACTATGAAATTATTTTTAGTCCAGATTTATACATACATACATACATACATACATATGAAACATGCACATCAGGCACTTTTTTTTCTCCAAATCCAATCTAAATCTTCTCTGAGACAACTTGAGGCCATGTCCTCTTGCCCTATCACTTGTTCCCTGGGAGCAGAGCCCTGACCCCCCTGGCTGTCCCCTCCTGTCAGGGAGTTGTGCAGAGCCACAAGGTCCCCCCTGAGCCTCCTTTTCTCCAGGCTGAGCCCCTTTCCCAGCTCCCTCAGCCTCTCCTGGTGCTCCAGCCCCTTCCCCAGCTCTGTTGCTCTTCTTTGGACATGCAAAGCCTATTACCTCCACGAGAAATTGATGCAAACAAAGCTGAAAACAGAAAAATTATCCTCAAAAAATGTGGACTGGGGAAGACCAAAAAGCATCGTCTATGTGTGTGCTATAAAAATAAATATTTAGAGGAAATTTCCCACGCTTTTAAAGCCCAAAGTTCCTGGACCAGAAAAATTTTCAAACATGCATTTTGTGAGGGTCCACACGGAGGGGACTAAGAACTCTTAGAATGGATGTGGCTAAACATCATGAATTTGCTTTAGAGACAGTGATCAGTCAGGAAATATTTAATTTACCATCAGACATATCACCAAGATTGCTCCAGGAGGAAGGTGGGGGTAATCTGAATATTTCCTTTGATTTTGTATGATTTCAAACAAAAAAGCAAAGTTCCAAATGCCTGCATCAGATTTAAAAAAAAATATGAGGAGCAAGCGATATCAGATTAAAACTTCTGCTCTTCAGGTGGAGTAGAGAGCAGAAGAGAGACACTTTCAGAAAAGTTGAAAAATTATTTGAGTAATGAAATAGAACCATTATCAGTAAATTCTGACACATGAAAAACTACAGTATAGAGACATTAAATCCAGAATTTTGTCTTTCATTTATGTATATATAGATATATAAATTTATATATGAGAACTCCTGCTGCTGTAGAGGACTCAATGCAACCAGGCAAGTTTCTAAAGAGCCCAGTATGCTGCAAACATGGCCTTAAGCTGCACAATAAAAGCTGAGTGCTGTTGATGGCAGTAGAAAAACATGAAAATGTTCCATTTGAAATGTCTTCTTGTTGAAAAACGTTACTTAAATTGGAGTTTTCTATAGGAAATGTTCTTACAAGAAAAATGGCCTGCATTTTTGGCAACTGAATATTGGCCAGAATTCAATTTATTTTTTTTTCCCTAGCTCTTGGCTTTCTGACAAAATTTTAAATACTTTCCAAGGCAAGGCTATCTGAAAATGCAGAATTTCTAGTTTTTGTCTAACTGCTGTTTTAGAATAAAACACCTTTTCTGTCTTCTGGAAAGCACCGAGGAAGGGGGTGAGTTTGTTTGCTGTAAAGCCCCATTGAAAATGTGATGGACCCTGCAAAACCCATCTCTAAACTACTCATGCCCAAGAAAATGGTGGCAAAGCCATGAATTACTCTTGGCTTTTCCAAACGAAAGGTCAACACCTTTCCCTTGGTCTTGTGCGATGACCCATGGGTATTATGGAGCAGAAAATCAGGAATAAAAATTCATATTCTTCTTCAGCTGCCCAGCACAACAGCTCAGAGACCCTTGGCAGGGGAATTTCCATACATGCCATCATTGAATTCCCTCTTTTCCAACGGGGAAAGGCAGACCCCACCCTGGTAGTGGGGTTTTTTTGTTTCTTTCATTCTGCAAAGGTGCAGGCAGATAATTTTGGGTTGGATCAGGGAGATTGCAGGAAGAAGAAGGGCTGCAGCACTCCAATATTTTCCCCTGTATAGCATCACTTATTAAAATCCTGTTGTCCTGACCATTGTTGCTGCCATTGAAGTCTGGTTTATTTACTTGAAAATCTGATTTGTTTCATTTTATTACTGTGTTTGCCAAGTAACTGATATCAGATTCTGCAGGAAAGAGCTGCCATTTACCAGCAGGCTGTGATGGCTCTGACACGGTCTGCAGGACCGGCTCCGAGGCTTGCTCTGCCCCGGGGGCTCGCGCAGAAATAAGATTACTGGCAATAACTGCTTCAACTGCTTTGAATAACAGACACAACTCAGAGAGCATAAAATTAACATAAACACAGCATCAGTGTGTTCCCTCGGCGGATACGAGACAGGCAGGATATGGAAAATTGACTGAAATGGGGTCAGGCGCTGCTGAAATCGGAAAGGCAGGAAAGCTCTGCCAAGCTGCGGGGTGGTGGTGCTGCTGATAAATATATAAATAAAACGACAGCTATGAAGTTTTAATGATAACGCATTCCGAGGGGTGGGTGTTAAAAATGCAGCAGAGATGACAGAACACCCAGAATGTTGGATTTCCAGGGAAAATACTCTTTGCCATCCTTTGGCTTTTCACTCCTGATTGGAAGGATGGAGGGGGAAGAAATAACAGTAATGATAACAGAAATAACAGCAATTTCCTGTAGCAAATTTCCTGGCTTATTTTTTTTTGTGGGGGGAAGGTGGAAAGACAAAAGATGAAGGAAGGGCACAGGGTGATAATTTGAGGGGGATGCCCTGGATTTCTTAATGAGTGGTATCAAGTATATTTCAGCACTTCTATCTCTTTTTATTTATCAAATATTAAATTGGGAAAGGCTTCCTGACACACTCAATAAAGAAGTACTTTAAAAAGGGAAGGCACAGCAGCTCTGATTTTGCAGTTTTTATAATAAGTTATTGCAGATACCACTTGGAACAGATTTACCTGTGGAGCTTTGGATTTCCAAGCCCTCAGACCTGTTCATACAGAGAGAGTAGAAGCCAGCACATGCTTATTATCAGGAGTTCCTCAGCAGCCCAAAGCACTGAAAAAGACCCATAGTGAGTGTGTTTGTCTCATAACCAGCATGACATTCGGGATATTGTTTTCAAAGCAACCTCCCCTCCTTTGAAGAAGAGATGCCAGAGGAGGGTAATCCACACTGGTGGAGCTTAGGTGGTTTTCACTCAAGAAAGAAAATGGTTAGGACTCTGTTCCTGCTTCCTACTGCTGGGAGTTTGTCCTTTTGATGAAATGGGGACTCTCTCCAAATCTCAGGATTAAAACCCTCTATTGAGTAAAATTACAAAGCAAAAGAGCCTGGGACCCATGTTCAGGAAAGATTTCACTCACAGGTACTTCAGAATGATAACGTTCCATGTTTCAACAATCTTTAGCCAAAGAAATAATAAAGAATGATGAAAGAAAAGATGGTTTGGTGGTTGGTTTTTGTTTGTTTGTTTGTTTGTTTTGTTTTGTTTTGTTTGTTTTTTTGTTGTTGTTGTTTTTTGGGTTTTTTTTCCTTTCTGTCTTTCTTTCGTTCTCTTTCTCCATCCTCCTCACTCTCTCCCACAGAAGCTTTTTCAAGGCCTTGGTAGGAAGCACTGGGGTGTTGTCAAATATAAATATTTACCTGAACAATGATTTGTTGATGGTCAGGAATATTACATGAGGTTTTCAATGTTACAAGTGTAGGGGAACACCGCAGGTATGTGCTAACTTTAGTAAACTACCTTCAAGACAATAAATGTGCAGCGAGATAAAGGAGTAGGCTAAGAGCAAAGCATGGCATAATGTATATTTTTTTTTACTGAGGTTTGTAGTCGCTTGTATGAGGAAATGAGGTCTAGACAACTGTGGAATGAGTTTTAACATTCTTGCCATAATTTCTTTACTATTACTATTATTATTATTATTATTATTACCTTTATAATTTCCTGAATTGAAATAGGGTCAGAGAAGACTCTGAGAAAAAAGTACTGCCAGCCTAGCCAGTAGTTGCCTTTAAAAAAATTAAAATAATTCTATTGTGAGGTTTCAAAGCCAACAAAATTTACGAGCAAGCTTTGGATGTGAACTGAAACCCTTGATAGTGTGCCCTTGTCTGTCAAAATAAGCACCAATGACCCTACATGCCTTGCTGGTAGATCCAGAGGAAAGGGCAAGTTTCAAAAGGCCCGGGAAACTAAACTACTTTTTGCCCCTTAAAGGTGGTCCTTTCAGGTCAGAGGGAAGCCACGTGGGTGTGGAGCACTACTCTAGCATGCCTGGGGACAAATAAAGGACTTTTTTCTCCCCAAGGCATCAATCCAGCATCTCTCACCAGCACCACATTTGTTAAACAAATAAGCAGATGAATGTGCCAGAAGAACATGTGAGGAAAAACAAATCAGACTTATGAAACAGCTTGGAGTCCAGCCATGATTTTCTTATGGAAAAAAACTTAATTCCAGTCTCCTTCTTACAAAGGACCTTTTTCTCTCTTTCTGTTGGGGTTAAAGAGCATTTAATTGATATATTCAGTCATATAATTGATTCTGATGACAGTGGCAGGACTAAGCCCTCAAAGACAGCAGCTTGCTGGCACACCATGGTCCTCATTCATGGAGTTTGACTGCAGCTCCTGTTCGCATGCAGAATAGCCGTGGACTCTCACCATAATCCATGGGAAGGGATAGGCTTCTCCAGAGAGTATTGCACCACTGGCCTGGGCTAAGTTGCTCCCTGACAGCACTTTTCACGGTGACTGTAACTGGGATTGCAGGTCACTACGTAGGATACCAGTCCAGTTTATTGGTAGAAATACAGCCTTAGCAGTCAAAACTCGCATTGTCTCTTGTTCCTTCTCTGTCTCCACTTGATAGTCTCTGGTATCAAACATGGATGAAAATATGGATCAAAAGCTTTGCAAATCTGATAATTTTTGTTTGGTTGAGTTTGATGTTGTTTTGTTGTTTTGTTTTGTTTTGTTTTGTTTTGTTTTGTTTTTTTCACAGAATCATAGAATGGCTTGGGTTGGAAAGGACCTGAATGATGATCTCATTCCAACCCCCTGCCATGGGCAGGGACACCTTCCACTATCCCAGGTTTATCCAAGCCCTGTCCAACGTGGTCTTGGACACTTCCAAGGATGGGGCAGCCACAGCTTCTCTGGGCAACCTGTGCCAGGGCTTCCCCACCCTCACAGGGAAAAACAACCAGCTTAAATCTACCCTCCATCAGCTTAAAGGTCTTTGAAGAGTTGTTGTTTTAGCTAATCAAATCCTGGTCAACTACAAAGGCTTGTAGCTTTTATGATCATCTTCATCTTCATTGCTTTGAATTCTCATGTAAATAGGGATTGGAAGGATTTGGCTGAAATCTAGACCCCAAATGAGATAATTAAAAATATGTTAAAAGCGGTACCACCCATTTTCAAAAATTATCTAAATATTGAATCTCTGTGCTTCAGTCTACCTGTGTCTCACCCACAGTGACCATTTTCACATGTGCTCTTTCCTTATTCCAGTAGAAAATAAGTACATGGCCTAAGGAAGACTTAAATTTTTTACAGAAAGATTTATTTTAATGAAAACGTCACATAATTAATTTCTTCTCTCTCTTACCAGGCAGCTTCAAGTAAGAGCAAGGTTTGCTAGTCTCTAGTCCTCCAAATGCAATCCAATTTTATTTGGGGCTGTCAAATAAGTTTAAGAAACAAGATGAAATTGACTTTGAAAGACCACAAGAAATATATATTTGTAGAAGCATTATGAGACTTCTATAAAAATGCTGTTAATGTAACTCTTCCTGTCAATTATATTTGAGTAAAAACCAATTCTGATTCGAATAAAACTGACCAAACATTCTTAGTTTTGGGTGATTAATAAGGTGTCAGTCCTAGAGAGACTTATTTGCCTATCTTTTCAGCTCTCTTGGCCACAAATACACACTGTGTAAGGCCGTACATATATTTTTTCCAAGAATAGAAAGTCAATTTGCTTTTTCTTTATTTTCATGAAATTTCACATTTCCATGTGCTGAAATTAGTTGAGATCTGCAGGAGTGTTTAAAAACTTTTCACTTAAACTATAGTTCTGGAAAAAGAAAATATAAAAAAATACTCTTTTAATTGCGTGAGTATCATGGGAAAAAGGAATAAATTATACTTCTGGTCTCCTGAATGTTGTTCTGAATATGAATGAAGTAAATTAAATTATTTTCCTCATTCACAGGAATGTATGGATGCTAAACAGTCATGAAAGGATGTAACAACAAGGTGGGGGTTGAACTTTTCTTCCAGGGAACAACTGACAGGACAAAAGGAAATGGCCTGAAGCTGTGCCAGGGGAGGTTCAGGTTGGACATCAGGAAGAATTTTTTCAAGGAAAGAGTTGTTAGGGATTGGAAAAGGCTTCCCATGGATGTGGTGGAGTCATTATCCCTGGAGCTGTCCAAGGAATAACTGGACATTCCTTTCACTGGCACTCAGTGCTCTGGGCTGGGTGACAAGGTGGGGATAGGTTGGACTCAGTGATCTTGGAGGTTATTTCCAGCCTAAATGATTCTGTGATTCTGTTACTAACTAGAAACCATTGACATCCTCACGAACATATTCAGGGAAGGAAACCTTCATTGTTATGATACATTGCCATTTAATGCCAAATTTCCAGTGATGTGATTAATTCCCTCAAACATCTGCTAACCTTCCTTCATTTAATTTTCCCTGCTGAAAATGACATTGACCACTTGCTGGTGAGCAGCTTGGTACAAAACAGAGGCTCATAATCAGGTGGTACTTGGCCAAGTTTCCCAAATCAACACCTTCTTTACTATTCTTAGTCCTGCTGACGATGGTAGACTCAAACCCCTGGTTCCACCTATGTTTGTGAGAGATTCACAGCTTTGGAAACACCTTTGCCTTTGTTTGATTTATGTCTTGTATTAGGCAGGTAATGAGCCATCAGCCATCACAACTATTCAATTTATAATTTAAGATCTAGAACTGAAGTCTCTGGCAATCTAAGTTACCTGTTCCATGTTTAGGAATCAGTTTAATTGGGGCAAGGCCTGAGAATCTGATGAGAGAGCTGTAGCACGGACACAAATAAAGAGTTATTTGCATTATTTAAGTGATACTGAATGTCCATCAAAAGGGGAAATCAACAGCTTTAACAGGAACTGAATGTAATTCATTATCATAAAGTGAAAGGACTAGCATTAATTTATCCTTTATTTGCTAAACTTTTTATTTCTGTTTTGGCTCAAATAAGTTCCATTTTCTCCAATAAATATATATAGGCTCATTTTCCACATATCAAATGATGAATATGTCCCAGTGAAGATTTCCCAAAGTTCTCAATTCTGACACTTTCTATAACATTGCTAACTATTCTAGAAAGTTCAGTCATCAGCATTTTCCTGAGTTTGTTCTATTATCTATTAATTATGCACTTCTAGAGATCTTCTAAAATCAATAAGAGAAGTAAAAGTTCTTCGACAGGACTACTGGTCCCATTTTAACATATGTATCAAAAATGGATTAGAAAAATTTCCCTGAGAAAGTGTCTATTTCTTTCCATTGACCATAAAGAGGTACTGGAGAAGAAATTTGATCTGACATCATGATTTTTAGCACAAACTAAAGTGAGACAAGTTTAATGCCATCACTCATTTATGTCTGAGTATCTTTAGTTGTACCATTACTGCACTGCTCTGCCACTTGTGGAAAAAGCAAGGAATGGAACTCAAAGCAACAAAACCACCACTTGTTTTCTTTGAGATTGAAGGTGGTAACTCTGCTGATGTCCAGATTTTGATCAAGTGAATAAAAACCAGAACGAAGTTAAGTACATTTTCATTGTTCTTGTTCACTTTATTGCTAAATTTCCTGGCTCTGTGGTGAGTTTGTTGAGACCTGAACTGGTTCTTTCTGTATGCAGAGATATTCACTCCTGCTGAGGCTCTTACATATTTTATTATTTATTTTCTAGCAATTAGTCTGAACCACTGACTCAAACAGAACTAGCCAAGTGAAAAAGAAAATATAACAAAGTCCCCCAATATGTTGCCTTGGCCTGGGGCCATCAGCAGCTGACGGCTAATGGGACAGATGATGCTCCTCTTCTCAGTTCATCCATTTAGCTGCTTGTTTAAGACACAAGAATGTCTCTGTGCCTTGACCCATACTTTGGCATTTGAAACTTTCATATGTATCTTGGTAAAGCTGGACAGATTTTTTTTTTCCTGACCTTTGGAAACACCAATTTTTTTACCTAAGTTTCAAATCGGAAGTATTTTGCTTTGCAAATACAGACATGACACCTTTCAAAATTATGATGTGCTTTCCTCTCTTTCTCCAGTGGTTACAAGGGAAATCTGCATCTCTGAATGTATTGCAAGCTCCTCTCCTGGAAAAGAAAAAAGTGTAAATGGCAGTTCCATCACCATCAATTGTGGGAGAAGCAGCAGGGAGTTAAGAGAAGGAGGAGAGAGCAACCTGGATTATGCAAGGGATGATATCATGTATTAAGACTTTACGAACTGAATTAGCTGGGGAGAGGGAGGAAGAATAAGACTCTGCAACCAGGTTTCCACCAGACAAAGGCAACTATAATTGCTTCTGGTCACAAGTTTTTCTCTCCTGGGACAGATGTGAATCACAGGTGACACAGTTTGCCTACTGGAGACACCTCTGTCCTCTTTGGGAATTAGCTGAGATGGTTAAGTTTAAGGCAGATAAAATGTGATGATATTAATCTGAGCATTCATTTGTTAGTTCTATCAAAGCTGGAAAATAATCTATAATCTGGGACCACAGATGTCTGGAAATTTAACAGTGGGTAGTTAAAACCACAGAATGAAAAAATGGGGATGCTCCCTTAAGCTCCTGGTTTACTAAAGGCTTTACACACTGGAAGATATTCCACTCCTATTGCTAATCTAAATAATATGTTAGTAAAGGTATTGGGAGGTGGTTTATATTAATAACTTCAAGTCACAGAGCTTTTTAAGACACATCAGATGTCCTCACTGCACATGTCACGTGTCCCACCTATTTTTTCCCTACTCCCTGCCCTCTAGTACATGTCAGTGCTGCTCCCAAGGTCAAACAGAGTGAGAATCTGATGGCAGGAATCAACACTGATTTCCACATTGGCTGTGTTTATTTCTGTTCATTCCCTAGGGGACTTTGAGGTTTGTCTGTTTTGTTTTCTTCTCATTTTCTTCCAGGGAACTTTGTTGCTGCCTGTAAGGGAGACAATCCAGCTTTGCTGGGCAAAAGGGAGCTCAGGGGCTCTTTGAAAATGTTGAAAATTCTTTGCACTCCTGAATGCTTCCTTAAGAAAAGTCAGATTACACAGCTGAGTGGTGGCTGTGCAAAAGGATTTGCACCTTGCAGGTACATAATACCTTCCCACTCTCCCTTCCAGAGTCCCAGTACTGTCCCCAGTGCACAAACTCTTCCCCAGCAAGGCAGAAACTGGCATTAGAAATCTAATCCACGGGAAGTGTTTCAGCAGTCCAATAAATCACTAGGATCTTCTCCTAATCCATAAAATGGTGCTGACTACCTCATAAATGTGCCTCTAATTAATACAAGATTCTATTTTTGTTCCTCCAAACTCCTTCTTTATCCTTACACCCTCCAGTCATTCCATTGGACAGGAAAATCCGAGGCCTCTGAGAAGACATGCTGATGAAAGAAAACATGAACTGGACTGCTCATCCTCTTTTCAAATGAATGAGGCCAGTAAATCAAAACCACCATCAATGGTGAGGTGTCTGACTCAAAATTCGTGGGAAGGACATGCAGTGCCTGATACTATAAACCATAAAATAGCAGAATGGGTTGGGTTGGAAGGGACCTTAAAGCTCATGTCAAGCCAAGCCCCTGTCATGGCCAGGAACACCCCCCACTATCCCAGGTTACTCCAAGCCTCTTCCAGCCTGGCCTTGGACTCTTCCAGGGATGGAGCAGCCACAGCTTCTCTGGGCAACCTGTGCCAGGGACTCTCCATCCTCATCATATAATTTATTTTTTATCTCCAATCTAAACCCACTGTTTTTTAGTTCTAAATCACTGTACATTTTCCTACCACTGCAGACACTGCAAAATATTTCTCTCAATCTCTACATTGTTTTCAGGATCTACTTCAGCTCCAATAACTGTAGGTCAATCTGATTTGTATTGCTGCAATTCCAATGTGAGTGTCCATAACAAATCCTAAAAAAGTCAGCCACTCTTGACAGTGACCCCAGTTAGTGGTCTAAACCCAGAAACATCTGAAATCAGCAGCAAGGTATGAAAAAATCTGCATCTAAAATCTGATCTCTCAAGAAAAATGGGAAAGGGAAAAAGTTTTACTTAATCTCTGGGAGTTTTTTGTTTTCCTTTTTTTCCCCTTCTGTTTGAAAGTTAGATAAAAGTATGGGATTTACTCCTTAATCAGTAAACTCGGTAGCGCCTGTTTCCATGCCTGTCTCCTGCCCTTTCTCCCTCTAAATGTTCCTTGTCCATCACTTTTGCCAGATCAAGCTCTCAAATTAACTTTTATTTGCCCACCTTTGCCAGGTCTTGCTCTAACCCAAAATTTTGCCTCACAGGGTTTCTGGGACAGCATTTTGTTTGAATTTCCCCTCCCCCTCAACCTTATTTTTTTTTTTTTTTAGTGTAAACTGAACTGCTGAAGCCAGAGGAAAGTCATCAGTTTCTTGAGATTGTTACCTGAGATCACCTTTCTGCCTGCAAACTCTCATGTTACCTAGCCAGAACAGGTTCTGGTTTTTGCTGCTGGATTAAATGTACTGTAACTGCTGCCACCAACAGGACATTTAACAAAAACAGACATTTTTCCACCCACTGCTCTAACAGCTCGGTCTCAGAGAGAGATAATGAATAGATTAGAGAATTTGCATTCCAATATCAGTTTATTTACTGGAACAAGCTCCCTTCTCCACTGTCTCTCTCACAACTGTCCCTCCAGACTATCCATGGAACATTTTCTCATCTAGATTGCAAGAGGCATCTGAAACCTTCCTATTAAATATGTTCATTTTATACAATGTACAAGGGAAAAGAGTGATGCTAAGAGAAAGGAGAAATGAAGAAAACACAATAAGTACTTTCAACTGAATCATTGATGACTATGATTAAAGTCACTATTTTTACTGAAGAAGTTCAGCAGTAAATCTGTTTTCTAGTCCTGGAAAAAAAAAAAGCTCTGTTTTGTGCCTGCAAGTCCTTCTGCTGTGTGATTATTGATTTTCCAAAACAGGCTGCCTCAAAGTGAGAATTCTATCAGGACTTCACTAGTTGCAGCACCGTGTTGGTACAAAGTGCTGAACACAGTTTTTCCCATGCTTTAGGATTCTTATGGGCTGCAGTCTAAGTTTATCCCCAAAAGTTTAAATGGCTTTGTTGTCTCAAAAAGAGAATTTCCAGAGAAAAATAAAGCTAAGAAATTTTTTTGCTATAAAAATGAGATGCAAAAAACCAAATTTCCTATTTATTTTTTTCTAAAAAAATTAAAAAGGAAAAAGAAATATTTAAGAAATCATAAGAAATCAGGAAGAAATTAAACTGAAATAAAAACATGGACTTAATTGCAATTTTATATACAAAGAAAATGTTCCTGTCAATGTACTACTTTGGAGAATATATCCAAACTCTCTCTTCTACTAATAAAAACCAGAGTATTACAACTCTTAAAAGTCAGTTTGATTTCCTTTTTGTTTCTTTGTTTTTAACACATACTTGTCTCACTACATTTAGCTAAACGTAAACTACACTGTGGTGTTTGACTCTGGCTGGTTTTCAGGCTTCCAGTTAGCCCCAGATCCTCTGAAATTCAAAGCCCTTCCAAGTAGGGTGAAGGCATGTTTATTTGCATTTTGGAAGGGATTTTCCCCCTAAAAATAGCTAGAACCTAAATTGCTCTGCAATGATGTCATTTAATTTTGTGGAGGAGAATATAATGGGGGATTTGGATACCTCATAGTTCAATTTGCATGTCTTTGGGATTAAGGAAATTATTGTGAGGAAAGGGAGGATGAGTGCATAGGGCACAACAGATAATCTGGAATGATTCGTTATTCAATTCTGGAACAGCAGTGCTGAAACAAGGCACTATTGTGGAGTTGCCATTGGACTGAAGCCTGTTTCGTTCAATTTCCATGTACAGGGAAATTGCTCCCAACTCCCTCAGGCAGCTTTGTAGATCTGCTCAGGGATACTGAGGAAAATTAATCTGAATTAATTTTAGAAGTGGATTAGTTCAACTAAATTAAAACACCGTGTGGACTCTCTCATTCAGAATTAAAGTGGCTTTAATTCAGTTTTGTTTCATTCAGTTTAACATTGGGTGAAACAACAAAATTTAGGCTCCTTAGATTGATGTGCAGATGATTTCAATTATTTCGGAATTATTGACTGTCTCTTCATGCATAATAATTTCGTGTCCATGACAGATAGAACATGGGATACAAGGGTCTCTGTCCACAGATGGGGCATGGGTAGCAAGGTGGATTTCTTTCCCACTCCAGATACTCTCAGCCTCTGCTCAGGAAGAACTTGCAGGAAGGACCTTGTAGCCCTGTTGTATATTCAGTCTTAGGCTTTCCTCCCAACCTGGTTAGCAGAATGGTTTAGGAATGGTGACAGTGTGAAATGGAATACATTTTCCAACTTTTTTTTATTAGAAGAATAGTTACAGCTTCCAAGTAACTTGCGGCATGCACTGTATTTGTAGCGTTGGCTTTCTATGCCATTACAATTCTCCAGAGCCTCCTGCTTCTCTCACCTCTTTGTATGAATCATTATATTTAAAAATATTGACTATTTTAATCAGAAGAAGCAGCAAAAGAGAAAGCTTATTCCCATATTCATAAACCTTGGGAACACAAACAGATCTGTTATCTCATGGACAAATCCCCCACTTTGTAGCTGTGAGAGACCACGTTCATGTTGATATGCTGATGGTGGGATATTGCTGATACATATCAACAAGAAAATAGGGCAAATCAACTAAAAAATCTTAACTTGCATTAAATCAATTAAAGGTATTCTCCATCTGGTTCTACCCAAGGGGTTTGTACTGATTTAACTAAATTGGTTTCTAAGCTGATATAGTTAAATTGGGGCATAAACTGTGGATAGAATAGCCTGAAAAAAGTGCAAAAGAGTCAAGCAAATCCAAGTGAGGATAAGAGGTGCAATGAAATAGTTGAGGAAGAAATTAAGTGGCAGCATAACCTTTAGGTATTGTGTGGAGGGGTTCTGGCAGAGCTGCAAATAGAACAAAGAGGAGAACACCTACCTCTGCCAACAATGACTGTCAGCCTTAAAGCACAGAGACGTGCAGAACTGAACTAGGAAATCTGAGCAACATGCTCAGAAGCATCAAAAGTGGTGGCACTGAAGATGCTGATGCACCTGGGGCTTCATCCAGGCAGTGCTGTCTACAGAAAACAAAAAAAGGTAGTAACAGAGGAGTATAAATCAGAATCACAGGATGGTTTGGGTTGGAAAGGACCTTAAGGATCACCTCATTCAAACCTCTCTGCCATGGGCAGGGACACCTTCCACTGTCCCAGGTTGCTCCAAGCCCTGTCCAACCTGGCCTTCAGTGTTTCCAGGGAGTGGATGTCAACAACTTCTCTGGTCAACCAGGTGTGCCAGGGCCTCACCACCCTCACAGGCAATAATTTCTTCCTAAAATCCAATGAAAATCCACGCTCTTTCAGTTTAAAGCCATTAAGTATTAAATAGGAGGGTGGTAAAGAAATGCCCAGTTGCAGACGTCAGAGGTGACAGAGAAAATGTAAAGACAACAGCTATTCCAGGCTGAACTTCAGTACAAGGAGGTATGGTTAAAACTATTCCTAGACAGCCAAAGTTCAAATTCCAGAATTGCTGCTGAGTCCACTTGCCAGACAGTAAAGAAATCATCTTGTGCACCTGTGTCAGTGCATCTGCAATGGTCACAATCGTGATGGAGCTGGAACTGCTGCCAGGGTAGCTTAGAAAAGGGAACTGAGCCCTTCTTAGCCAATTTCTGGATATATTTTAGGAGCTAGCATCAGCTATGAACAGTTTCCCTGACCATGGTAGGTGGGTTGGAGCTAGGTGCTCTTTAAGGACCCTTCCAACCCAAACCATTCTGAGATACAATGATTCCCAGTGGGCAGTTTTGGGTATAATCACATTGTTCTGAAGGTCTAAGAGAATTTAATCACTGAGTCCCATCCAGACAATGCCAAATGGCTCTAGAGTGGACAGTGTCCTGGAATGGTTTTATTTAATAGTACAGATGTGGCCTTTGTGCCTTCTGTAAATTTAAACTGAAGCCTTACCTTGCTTGCTTGTGTATTGTGTACATGTGTGCAGCTTGGAGAATAGGACATGGAAGAGCCAGTTGTAGTTATTTAGAACGTTCAAAATCTGCTACATTAATTTTGTAATTGTCCTGTCCTTTCATACCAAGTAAAGAACCAATCAAAGATCCTGCTCCTATGAACAAATTTTTACAGGTGTTATGTTATGCTATGCTATGTTATGTTATGTTATGTTATGTTATGTTATGTTATGTTATGTTATTCATCTCACTTGAGTTAAGCAAGAGATGAAGTTATTAAGATCATATATCATTAACTTGCAGAATGGCTTCACCAAATCACCTTTGGGTTTGGAATTACAACAATAAGTGCCAGCATTCTCTATTTCTTTTCATGACTATTCTGATTATAATTTCCCTGGGCACAAGCGTGGTTTTCATACTATTTTTGGACAACACTAAGGACATAATCAGTGTTTATGATGATGGGGCAGGGGAATTGTGCACAACATGAAACTTCCTGATGTTTCCTGATGTTTTGATGTTGCAGTCACATGATTAACACTATTTATTTTCTATTCAATCCCCATAAATCTTTTAGTTGACACCCTTTAAAGACCCATGAACAGGTTTGGGTCTTCCTGCTTCCCATGCAAGCCAGCTTCCTTCAATCCACTGTGCTGGACACGCACAGTGCTAAGACCAGTCATAAATGATCCACATGGTATCTGGAATGAGGATGTATTTTGGGTTTGTGACCTAAGCAGTGCTGATACAACAGGGATGGGTTGGTTACTGCTGAGCAGCACCTTCCACAGGATCAGACTGCTGCACCAGCAAGTAGTCAGGGTGTGCAAAAGAATTTGGGAAGGGACACAGCTGGGACAGCTGAGCCCAACTGACCAATATTCCAGAGCACAGTGGTGCCATGCTCAGCAATAAAGTCTGGGTGAAGAAGGAGGGAGGGTGAGGGATGTTCAGAATTGTGGTGTTTGTCCTTCCAAGTAACAGCTATAGGTGATGGAGCCCAGCTTCCCTGGAAATGGCTGAGCATCTCCCTCTTGATTGGAAGTGTGAAAGAATTCTTTGTTTGACTTTACTTGTGAACAAAGTCTTTACTTTTGACGGTCTTTATCTCAACCTGGGAGTTTTCTCACTTTCACTTACTCATTGGGACTATCAGCTGGATGCCAGCTGGAGTGGTCTGAGTACAAATGGTCTTATAAAGTGACAATTACAAACTTATTGACTCACTGGAGTCCAATAAGACCCAAATATGAAGTTGAGAGAGCAGTTCAGCATATCCCTAAATATACACTGGGAAACTGTACAACCCTCTGGTCTCTGTTGCCTAAGTGTAGGTTGAGCTTAGAGACTTACAGACTGCCAGCTGTTTCCTGGGAAGGATAGAGGTGTCCCTTAAGTCCCTTGTTGTGTCTTCTGGGCCCAAGACAATACCTCTCAGATATTTAAATGGCATTATGTAAGTAGCTACAAAGGCAGTTTAAAACCATTTGTGGAATTCCATTATGACTTCCTTTGATTAGAATGGGAGCTTCAACACAGAGATCATATCTATATACCTGTGCAGTTGTATATGTATTTAAAGGTAGATGTTTGGACCTACAGCTGGATCCCACTTCTTGTGCAACATCTGGAAAATCAATTAATCCCTATGAATTCTTGCTGCCTAATAATAACATGGAGATGATATCCACAAAAAATTAATATCCTTACACTCTGTCAGGTACCAGATCTGTTTCCTCAGGCCACTGCCCAACAAAGGCAACAGAACTGTTATTCTCATGTACATTTTTTTACCTGTTACTGTGAAAATAATTACTGTCCCAGTCCTTTACTCATGGCTTTGCAAAGTCTGTGCCATCCATACCTAGGATAAGCCAGACCTATACACAACAGTGCTTCTGGGAAGAGGAGGCAAATAGCATCTCAGACATGACCAACATACAAAGACTCTGTCAAGCCTCTTGAGATCTAAAAGACAAAAATACTTGGGGAAAACTTGCTTTCAGTTACAGGACTGGTTTCTACTGCTGCTGTTCCACCTGAGCAGGATGTAGGGTATATAAAAGTGATGATATGCATCATCTGTGGGTCAGAGCATTAAAGCCTTGTCCCAACAACAGAGACTCCTTCCAGCCTCCCTATCCTTGGCACTGACAGAGGACTCTGCTTTCTGTCAGTGTATTTGTGCAGTGACACATATTCTCTAGTGATTAGATTAACGTTGGCAAAGGCAATATGAAAAACCCACACAGATTACCACTGTCACCCGCAGTAATTACATTTATTCATTTCCATTTAGCCAAGTTTTTACAAGCTGAGCAAGGGGCCAAATAAGCAATAAACACAGAGGCAAGAAATTAAAATGCTGATCCGTTCACTGTGAAAACAATCAAACTATCATCTTTCTTTAGGCAGCTCATTCATCATCCAAGAGGGCCACAGTGTGCTGATATGGAGGGCTGGAAATCTAATGTTATTACATGTAAATTCACTAACATGAAATTACTGCCCCTGATGTGATTTCACTAATAAATTAGTTCATTTCTACCTTTTTGCAAGAGACTTTAGGGACCGTGGAGAATTGTACATGAGTCTCGTATTCTTGCCTGCTTTATTTCAAGAGAGCAAACAGTTTAGTTCCTCCCTCCACCACCATCCCCTACTTCACCCTGTGGCTCTTGCCTTGGCACTGTTTCATTAGGAGATAAATTGTCAGTCATATTTTTGCTCTCTTGGGGCCAGTTTATTGCCTTGGGTCTGGGAGAAGAATCAGAGGATGGAGGTTTCCTGGCATTGCATTTTACTGCTGTGAAGCTGATTGGGAGAAGCAGGTTCTGTAGAATCATGGAATGGTTTGGGCTGGAAGGGACATTTAAGGGTCATCTAGTCCAACCCCTGGCATGGGCAGGGACACCTTCCACCAGACCAGGTTACCTAGAGCTCCTTCCAATCTGAATAACTTTTCCAGAGATAGAGCATCCACCACCTCTCTGGGTAACTGTACCAATGTTTCAGCACCCTCATTGTATTTTTCTTCATATCTAGATTAAATCAACTCTGTTTTAGCTTGAAGTCATCACCCTTTGTCCTTGCACAACATACCCTGCTAAAAGTTTCTCCTAATCTTTTTTGCAAACTCCTGTTAGCTCCTGGAAGGTCACAATAAGGTCAGGGCTCTGCATTAGTTGCACGTGTAGATGTGGCACTTGGGTCATTGTTTACTGGTGGACCTGGCAGTGCTGGTGGAACTCGATAATCTTAGAGGTCTTTTCCAGCATTAATAATTCCATGTTTCTAAGAGTCAGCAGTGAAAACTCACCTGATGATGCTCCACCTGGAGCAAATCCACCTATCAAAATTCCAGTTTTATACTGAACAACTTTCAAGACCAGTGACTGGATCATCATGTTTAAACTTTTTATATTCCCTGGACCTTTATCAAAATACAATTTATTTATTTTTCTGTATTTACATATTTTCTATATATTTCTTTATAATATATGTACCCATTCATAGCATTGAAGGGGGAAGAGAGTGTTTCAAAAGCAGCTGCCAGTTTTGAAGTCCCACATTTATAATGTTTTCATTCATATTGAGTGATTGAATTACATAATTTTCTCCTTTTCTTACCCATTCTATCTCTGCCTTACATGTTTATCATCAAAGGCACATCTGCATTTCACTACATGTGCTTTAACATTCTTTGGCTGAAGAAAAGCCTAAAAAGGATTTGTTTTCACCATTTCTACCAGATAAATATGAATATTTATCTGCTATATTAGAGGTGTCAAATAATTACACACTTAAGACTAATCTAGTTAATTAAGTTTTCCTGTAGCCAGTGGGAAGAAATAAAACTTTTGAAGAGGGAAATTTTGAAGCAGATTATTATCTGTGAGCTCCTAAAATAACAATATGTATCAGTATAAATGACTATATATATAGAGAGAGAGATATGGGAAGTTGGAGTGCCCTTTTGTTGTGTCTTTCTTGATTATCTCCACTTAATGTATTTCAGTTCACCAAAATTCATTGGTTCATTTAGCCTCTGCATGCACAAACAGGGTTATTTCCAAACCAGAAGCTAATCTCTAGGAGTGTTCCTAATATTTTCTACCTTTAAATGGGAATGGGAATAAACCAGACCAAAGTGAAATACCCTTGAAATGTCTACAGCATTTGGTGTTAGGACTTCAGCCTGAACTGATTCAAACTACAAATTCAATTTTGTGTGCCCAGACTATAAACTAAAAGGAACATTGCCCATGTTTTCCTTCTGACTCAAAAAGTTGTCTAAAGTTTACTCTGAATTTTGAGATTCCTCAGTAATATCAGCTGAACCTCAACTTAGGGAGCAAATTTTAATTCTGTGTCAACGCTTTGACATAACACAACATTAACTTGTGCAAAGTAATCTCAGGACAAGCAAAATCATAATATTTCATTCCTGTTGTGAGGAGTACAGCCATTGTAAATAAATTCTGACTGAAAAGCCATTATTTCATTAAGGAAACAACTGAAATTCCCAATGGTCTCTCTACCCAATAAACTGACTATCTGTAAATCAGCCAAATTTGCTGTCAGTATGGACAAGCTGTTGACAAGTTTAGGAGTTTGTCTTATCTTGAGTTTCTTAAAAATGAAATTATACAGTCAAAAGGACCTCAATATATTGGGAGGTTGTATCCAGATCACTGAGATTTACCTGTCTGACAAGGCTGAATGGGGTTGGGATGACAGAAGTGGGGGCAGTGACCAGGGAAAGGGTTGTGGTGCAGCAAGAGACACTGTTCTGTCCTCACCTACTCTGAAGCAAATTGAAGGTTTGTTCCAGACAAGCCTTCAGATTTTCATAAGGATTGAAATAGCATTAAAAGAGATTTTAGGCTTGTAAAAGACCCCAAGTATCCAGTTAGCACCAAAGTGGGACATGAATTCAAACAGGAGCTCACGAGACCAATCCACTGCTGGTGAATCAAAGTCTAGCAGGTGTCAGGGACATCTAACCAGCCATCCAATCATCAGACCAGGCTCCAAACTAGCCTTGGATTCAAAGTGGAATTCAGGAAAATCCTGGGCTGGGTTGAGCATCACTGACATGCTTTCCCCATCTTCTGGAAAACTTTGGCTCCTGCTGACTCAAATGCTGGGATAGCTGCTGGTCCATCCCCAGCTCTCCATGCAGAGATGTTACAGCTGAGTTGATGGACATGCCACAAATATGATCACACTTATCCCACCTTACTTTATGTACCTGAGAGCTCTGCCAGACCTGTAGCTGAACATTAAAAGTGGATGGCAGAAGCTGCAAGTCACCCTCAGCTGTCTGTCCCATCAATTTAACAGAGAATTCCCATTCCAAAGGAACAGACATGGTATTCTCTTAGGCCATTCTACAGTTTATGTTGAGCACATTAAGCAAAGCAAAGCTTGTGCCAAGTAAGCTGAATACACTGTGGTAATAATTAGAGTCACCTAGGACTGGATTCCAGGGAGGATTTGCTCCAAGACAAGAACAGGTATGCCTGTGTTGAAAGCAGCAGGTTCTCTCAGAGGGCAGGAGAGATGTTTAGGTGTGTAACAAGCACAGTTTTCCATTCGTAGTCTGTAGCTAGACCCCTTGAGAACTTTCAGTGATCTCAAGGCCCAAAACCATGGCTGATGCTGAAGTTTATCTGTACTGACCCCAGAAGGAGAAGCTTTGGTCCTAAATCCCAAGCATTCAGTTTAAGCACCTAGAAGGATCAGCCTTGCTCCTCAATTCCAAATACCTAATCTGGGCATCTGGGAGAGATTGAGCTTTCAAAGTGAGATAGGAAATTAAGTCACTTCTTCAGTATCCTGTATGTACTAAATGGTGAAGCCAAAACTGACTCCAGGCTTTTTGACATCTTGTTCCTTGCTGTATTAATTAGATTATGGCACCTTGCTGGGAAAAATCTCAACATTCTCATCCTGCTTTGGCCCAAAGTGATCAAACACCACTCAGTGCCAATCAAGCCTTGTGAGGTATTAAGAGGAAGCATGTAAAAGTATCAAGAGGTGCTGTGTTTGCTTTTCTTTATCCCTGGGATAAATCCAGGAGCCTCTCCTTTGCTGATTTTGTATTATGCATTTGAAAGTGTTGTTGGAGCAGATCAAAAACCCGAGGAAGTAAGAGGGGTATTGTTTTGTGCGAGGGTGTTTTGAAGCCTCGGGTTGCTTATACAGCAAAATAAAGCAGTGCTGGCTTCTTTCTTTTCTTGCAAAGATCCTTTAGGAATTAATCTGGCAATTCCAGCACCAGAGAAGGGCTCTTTGCTAATCACCTGGCTTTATTCAGCTCTGAAACTCACTTGGAAGCTCCCTGTGTGTGCATTAACCAAAGGTACAGGATTATGTTTGTTTAATAATACAGTGGTGTCTTGCTGAACAACTGTAATTTCCATGTACTTATTGATCTTAATTTATAATGCCATTAGCTTTCTAAACTGCCATTAACTAATGATGGGCTCTGTAGGCTTAACAGCTCTTTCAAATCAGTTGCTGACAAGTGGGCCCCAGAAGCATTTGTCAAAAGGGTAATGGATCCCTATCAGAGTGGCAATAAATTAGGTTATAGTCTTATCAAATTAAACAATGGATGAAGGAAAATTAGCTATCAATAAAAATCTATAAAGCTGCCCTGATTATTCCCAGTCAATTATATCAATTAGAGATCAAACAGTGAACCCCCTGCAGTACGTTAAATAGAACTAACCGGGGCCAAAGGCGGCCAAATTGTGTTACAAAATGCAACACCACGGGCAGCTGTAGGAGATAATCATTGCTGTCATTGACAAAGGAGCTGCTTTATTAGAAAGCTGGATGTTGCCTGCGGGCAGGCTTCTGGCAAGAGGACAAAGGCTGTGTGATGAGGAAGGGGAAGAGGCTTGAACCTGGCTGGCAGTACAAGGAGTGTGTTTCTGGCTGATAGCTCCCCCAACTTTTGTCATTTAAAGCAGGCTGGGCTCCACCAGCTTCTACTGAGCCCTCAGAGAAGTGACTTTGTCAGGACACTCCTTTTCCTCTCTCCCTTTGTTTTTCAGAGCTGTGATGTTGATTGAATTTTCGCTAAGGGTACGCAGCACTTTAAAGATGTAAACTTGTAGGGCTGTTTTCTTCCAGATTGTAACTTCAGGCACGGAATAAAGGGCGGTGCTGAGGGGTGATAGTCCAGCACCTACTGGAAAAAATCCCACCATACCTTAGAACTTTCCTCAGAGGCCCGAGTCAGTCTTTCTTTCTCTTCCAGATAGACTTTGCACCTACAAGGAGAAAAGGGTCTCCTGCCCCTTTCATATTCCACATTGTTTCATTAGGTCACTCTCCCAGGACTGTCCCAGGTAAGAGTGGCCTTCTTGTGGCCAGGCTGTTTTCCACTGCAGCTCATGACACACAGGGATTTTTCCTCTTCTCAGTTGCAGATGGGCCACAGGGTCCCAGGCTATTGGAAAATTTTCCAAGAGCTGGAACCCTTCTGCTCTGGAGCCAGGATGGGAGAGCTGGGGGTGTTCACCTGGAGAAGAAAAGGATCCAGGGAGAACTCAGAGCCCCTTCCAGAGCCTAAAGGGGCTCCAGGAGAGCTGGAGAGGGACTGGGGACAAGGGATGGAGGGACAGGACACAGGGAATGGCTTCAAACTGCCAGAGGGCAGGATGGATGGGATATTGGGAAGGAATGCTTTGCGTTGGTAACCATTGCCCACAGGAGCAGCTGAGTAGAGACATTTTGATTCTTCCTGCTTAAAATGTTGGATCGGATGCAGGAGAAAACAGGCTTCTTTCTAAAAATTAAGTACTGTTTTGCTCTCTGCCTCTGTCTTCTAAAAGAGACCCATAGACACAATCACATCAGCACAGAATGCCAGCCCATCTTCACACCAAAAAGAAAGCAAAGAGACATAAGAAATCACACAGGCTGAAAAATGAGATGCCCAAGCTATGAAATATTGAAATTAAGGTCACCAAAGTATCCCTAAAGTAGCCCGTTTGTGATAATACTTCAAAGGAAAATTTTGGATATTGTGGTGGTTATTTACAAAATCTTCCATGAGGCTCCTTATTTTTTCCTCCTTTGACCAAAATGATCGTCCAGCAGCATAAAAATGGCACAATACAGTCATGAACCCAAAGACAGGTATTTTTATTTCCATTATCAAAGCCACTGCTATTACATAGAAGGTTTCTTTTTTTTCCTTTCTTAAATATTAAATTTAAACCGGTGGAAGCTTTGCTTTAGGGGTGCAGTCCTAAAAATCTGGATTAAATTCCCAAAGATACCCAAGGTCACCCTAAACCTCACTTTTTTTTTTCCCACTGAAGTCAGCAGTGCAGGGCTCTGCTTGATGTTCTGCAGCACAAACCTGCAGGTGTCTGCATGTGCACGCGCACAGTATTTTTTGAATAATTACAAAACAAAACACACCCTAAACTCATTCTTCTTCCAGCAGAGGGGTTTTGAGAGAGCAAAAATTGACTGATGTTATTCGTATGCACTAAAGAATACTGGAAAGCTTTCAAATTCATCGTGATGAGACTAGACTTGACTAGAATACCTGTAATATTTCTTGCTGAGGAAAGCATTTAGTAAATGGAAGTGAAGATGATCAAATTTGGTCCTAAGGGATGCCAGGATATAACTGCTGGAGTTTTTGATCCTGTTCAGAGTTTTGGATGTGCTTTATTGTGTGCCTGAGAGTCACCTCTTTCAAGATACATGATCTCCATCCTTTTTGAAACCAGGAATATGTGTCAGTACTTGCAAGGCTGGGGTGTGACTGCACATTGGTTTGTAGTACAGCCAGCAGAAGAGGAAGAATGGTTTCTGTTGGAACACGCCCCTTTGAAATTTCCACTTCAGAAATCCTGGCTGTACAATCAGGATTTATTTCTGTAGGCAAATGTTGGTACATAAATAAGTATAGGAGTCTCTTTTTCTATTTCTCAACACTCAGTAAAAAAACAGAGATGAGGACAGCAAAATAAATGTGGTTTTAATTCAAATTTTCAGGGTGGAAACATTCTGAAATGGAGTAGCATCAAGAAAAATCTGCGTGCTTCTTTCAAAAACAGAGATATTATGTTAAAAAATAGCATGGCAATTTTAAAAAAGAATTTATTTGTTTCCCATTGGAAAGAAATTGTGCACTAAATTTTTGGAAGAGCTGGGTTTAGAACTGACCCCTCTTTTTCCCCTCAATAATGGACTCAAAGCATTTCTGATCATAATGGCTATGAAACATTGGAAAAGAATCTGTGGAAAAAGAAAGCTGTGGAATACCCATCACTGAAAATCTTACACAGCATTTAAGAAAACATAAGCAAGAAATTGTAGACAGAGGGGTGACCTTACTTTGTGTAAGGGCAGACACCAAGTTGCAATTCTGTAGCAGTTGCTAGATTTGTCTTGGTACCTGCACTGTAGATGGTTAAATAAATGCTCAGGATTGGTGCCAGTGACTATGTCAACACTTATTAGAGGAGCTAAACCCTTATAAATGACAATGTTCACCTGAGGGTGTTTAGAGAGCTGTCTGACATCCTTGGGAGGCCACTCTCCATAAGCTTGGAGAAGTTGTGGAGATCATAGAATCACAGAATCATAGAATCACAGAATGGTTTGGGTTAAATCCATCCAGCTGGCAGCCTGTCCCCGGTGGAGTCCTCCAGGGTACAATATTGCTCCCTGCACTGTTTGATGTCTCCACAAATGATGTGGATGATGGGATTGAGGGTGCCCAGAGGTTTCCTGATGATACCAAACTGAGTGGGGAAATGGACAGTTTGGAAGGAAGAGCTGCCCTGTAAGGAAGACCTGGATAGGCTGGAAGTGTTGGCTAACAAGAGCCTCATGATGCTCAAAAAGTGCAAGGTCTTGCACCTGGGGAAACATAATCCAGGAGTGCAGCCCAGGCTGGGATCCACTCATCTGGGGAACAGTTTTGTGGAAAGAGACCTGTGAGTCTTGGTGGACAGCAAGCTCCAAGGGATGACCAATGTGTTGCTGAAGCACAGAAAGACAAGGACATCACCACTAGAGATAAAGAAGTCATTATCCCACTCTTCTCAGTGCTTTTCAGGACAAACCTAAAATACTGTGTTTAGTTCTGGCCCCCACTTTGGAGAACAATGGACTCAGGCCGGAGAGGGTCCATAGAAGTGGCACAAAGAAAGGGAATTTTTCCATATGAGGAAAGGCTGAGAGAACTAGATTTTTTTGCAACTGGATTTGTCCAGCCTTGAGGAAAGATGGTTTAGGGAAGAACTGATCACCATGTTCCTATATTTAAAAGGCACTATAAAAGAGGTAGAGGTTCTCTGTTTTAAGAGGATTCTCATGGAAAAAATGAGGGGTAAGAAAGGTTGGACCAATTGTTCCTTGAGGTCCCTTTCATTCTGGTATTCTGCTATTCTGTGATTATTTGGAAATAAATGTTAATTGACAATTATTCTAATTTCAGTCCTGGGAGTCAGCTTCCTCTATATATTCCTGAGCAATTAATTTGATTGCCCTGAGAAGGTCTGGTCTCAAATTCTTCCCCTCTGTCTTAGAGACCTGCCTCATCCTCACTTCCAGTTCTGACAGCATCAGTCAGGAGAGTAGTGGGAGGCCAGAAAACAGCTAATGCTGCAAAGCTTCCTGGAAAAAAAAAATAAATTCTAAAACAGCCCAGGGACAGAGAAATTTGGAGTCACATAGATACTCTCCTGCAGAACCCTGGGTCACTAATCTTCCCTTTTACCAGAGCACCTCTGCAATTGGATTCCAGGACTCCTTTCCCAACAATGAGACACAGCATCAGACACCAGACGCAGGGAAAGTGGGGTGGATGCACAGAGGGGGGAAGGGAAAAAAAGTAATTTAGCATCTGGCGAAATGGATTGTGAGCATACAGAAGATGTTATACTATAAAGACTTCTCTCTGTCTCCCTTTCCCTCTCTCTCCTTCTTTTATTAAAGGCCTAGGCAATTTAAAAATGGAGACTGTATCCCACTTAATAGCCTTGCTGTTAATCTTCTCACCAGTCAGCTCTCAGCCCTAAGTATCGAACGCACGAAAAGCCCTCCTCCTGTCACCAGCTGTGGTTAGGGAGTGACTGTCCTCAGGGGCTCCAAGCCTTAAAAATAAATAAATAAAAGAAAATTCACCGCTGAGAAAAGGCAATAACAGGAGTCTGCTGTTGTCTAACCTGCCATATAAATGAAACAATCAAAGAAGACAACAAAGGAAACTCCACTAACATCCAGAGGCAAAAGCAGTTTGCTGTAATATATCCTGTCTTGAGGAACTATTTTTAGCCAAGCCCCTCTTTTCTTAACAGGCACAAACAATCTCTTTCTAATTTTGATTAAGAGAGAAGAAAAAAAAACAAAACAAAACACAACAACTTGAAGACAGGTAAGGAAGAATGTGAAGAGGCAGGCGGCTACAAGAGAGAGCTGGATTAAAACAAATCTCTGAGCGTGTATAAAAGATAAAAATAAAAATTACTTTGAATATTTAAATAAAAGCAGCTTCTAATCTGAGCACTGTTCAGCTCTGTGAAAACTCAGCCACTGCTGGTATTTAATGTTTTTGCTGTGATCACATATAAGCTCTAATGACCTGAAACCCTGTTGTGTTTGGAGCTGCATCAGCATTGCTCAAAAAGATGTTCTGACTTCAAATTTATACATATATGTATGTATATACATTCATTTAATGCACATAGATGCATAGCTACACACAAGAACAAGCATGTACACATGTAGTTAGTGGCAAGTGTCCTGCATACAAAGCACACATTTAATAGTCTTAAATCTCATTTAAAAAAAATCTTTCTGAGATTTAGGATGGGGATTTATTTTGAGATTTCTCTTTCCAAGCTCAGTTCCTGAGCTGTGATTTGATCAAATGATTATGCATCAGCCAGAGCTAAAAAACACTCAGACATTCCTCATTCAGTGTCAAACTCTGAATTAGCAGCACTGGAGATATGAACTTGTGGAGGTGTTTGATGGCACATGAGTGAATTGTGGCTGGCAGCCCCAACCCACATATGAGGCCACAGTTAGAGCATTCAGCTGCTGGGGACTATCTTTTAGTTCTGCCCCACAAATTATTTGCTTTCTTGGGACTACCTAAGACAACATGAATGAGCATTATCACATCTCTCTGTGTTTCTCTGTAAATGTCATTCCATCTACATTTAGAGAAAACTTCTTGTTTTTGAGCTCATTGTCCAGACTGCCTTTATAAACAAGTGGCTGTTTATTAGGTCTTTCTTCTACAGGTGACCCTTTTTTTTTTTTTTTTTTTTGCAGATGATCATACCCCAGAGGTATTACATCTCTCCACAGATGATATGCAGAGTTCTGTCTGTGACAACCTCAGCGGTAGGCAGAGAGACTTCATCCAGAATGCACAGTGTTTTGGCCATAATTTGGCCCAATAGGATAAGTGAATTTTACTGTCTAGAGAGATTATTCCAGGGTTTGCAGATTGCAGCATGTTCATGGGAGATGAGATTTTAATAATGTTAATCTGAAGACCAGAGGGGTCTCTTTACCAAAAGCCCAACCCAAGCTTTGCTCATTAATGTCTCTACATTGAATACAGATGTTGGTGATTCCTAGCACACATTCCTGAACTGGTCTTTAGGGAAGAACACGATTTAACCTGCTGTTACCTTTTCTGGCACCAGCACATGTTCCTTTCGGATTGCCTTTTGGAGGCATTTGACCATTTCTACTGCATGTATGGGGAATACAAAACCCTAAACTGTCCTCTCATGGTCATGCATTTGGAATCAAAACTTAAAGTTTTATCCGTTCATACCCTCAGGTCTAGAGGTCATAGGATGCCATGTAATGGCCTCGAGCAGAGTCATTGCATAGCAAACCTTTCATATAAATTCCTGTTAATTGGATAACAGCCTTGAGCAAAGCTTTAGTTAGTGAGGAACTTTAAATGTAAGTTGGCAGCTTGGAGGCACCAGCCTCTTATAACCTACCTTAAAAATCTCCCAAAAAATTATTTAACAAAAATGTAGCTTGGGAAAAAAAAATTCTGTTGTTGCTGGCAGTCTTGACTAAGAGCCAAAGCTCTGCAATGGTTTTCTTGCTGCTGCTAATAAAAATTGCTGTCCACAACTGTCAGTACTTTGTTTTGTAAGAGGTTTCTAGAAGAACCTAATTCTACATATTTACATAGAAATACCTTCATGTTGAATGTAAAAATCTTTTGTAAAGGGTCATTGCTAATTAATAGGTCATATTTAATAAAGATTAGCCCATTTTTTGCCATACCCAGTGGGTAAATACTGGGCACACCACCCTCTCTAATGTCCTCTATTACTGCACTTATAACCATTTATAATTCGGAAGCCTTACATCCAAAGCACACATATTCCTGATATTAATCATTCATCAGCCTTTGATAAAATGTTAAAAAAAATCCCTTTTACATAAAGACTGACCAGCAGATTGACAGATCAGGTCAATTGGAGTTGGTAGCAGGAGCTCACACATCACTAGTTGCAATGAAATGATTGAGATATAAAAGTTGACTTTGACAAATGAGTTTGAGAATCAGAGATGGATGGAACAGGTGCATCCTTTGGCTGGTTATTGCTGCCTAAAGAAATTGGTGTTTCTGAGTTTTCATGGTCCAACAGCTGCAGGGATTCTGTGATATGATTCTATGACACTATGATATTCCCATGGTTCTGTTCTGAACTCTTTTATTTCCTGACTAGGCCAAAACTGTTTCTTTATGTCCTTGTTTTACCCACTGATGTTTCTTCTGTCTAGCATGCATATCATGACAATCTTCTCCCAGGAAATGAGCCACAGGACAGGAGAAAATGGCCTCAAGTTGTGCCAGGAAAGAGTGAACATTGGGAATAATTCCTCCACTGGAAGAACTGTCAAGCGCTGGAAGAGGCTGCCCAGGTCAGTGGTGGAGTTGATATTGCTGGAGGAATTTAAAAGCTGTGCAGATGTGGCACATGAGGCCATGGGTTTGTGATGGGATTTGCAGTGTTGGGGGATTGTTGCCCTCACTGACCTTAAAGACCTTTTCCAATCTAAATGATTCTTTAATTGACAACCACCTCACCCAAGCTGACCATTAGAAGTGTCCAAGGCCAGGTTGGATGGACCTTGCAGCAGCCTGGTTTAGTAGATGTCCCTGCCTATGGCAGAGGGATGGAACCTTTTTAAAGATGATCTTTAAGCTGCCTTCCAACCCAAACCATTCCGCGATTTTATGACGTTACTCGAGGACGCGCAAAGTCAACGAGCGCTTTCCGAATCCTCCACCCTTTCACCTCCCAGCTGAGCCGAGCCTTCAGCCCCATTTCTAAGAAGCGCTCAACTCCTCGCTGTTCATTTCGGGGCCGGCTGACAGAGCTCAGCTTGGATCTGGTGCCAGTCGGGAGCCGGGAAGCAGTTTCCACTCACAGATCACGCATCTCTGAGTGATGCTCCCAGACCCCCTTGCTCCCCCAGCCCTGAGCCCTGCGAGGTGACATTAGCGCTGGGTTAATGGTGTGTAAATGTGTCAGAACTGTGCCACCTAGTGAAATCGCTGCCTCCTTCCCCGGGTGAAGTCACACTGCTCGCTCCTCAGCAAGCCCTGATATAATTAGCGTTAATTTGGTTTTTCGGTAGCTGGCTGCTGCACAGCTCCCTGCTCTCTGCTTCTCCTGAAGACTCTGCCCGATGTAATCAGAGCTTCATTAAGGATTTGTTTCCTCCATTTCTGATTGCAAAATAATTATTTTTATTTTTATTTTTAAAGATATTTTAATATATATATTTAAATATATTTTCTGTATAACTGAACTAATCAAAAATGGAAAAAGGCTTTGGGATGAAGCAAGTTATTAATGACATTTACTGTATTTTTTTATACCTAACAACTACTGTTGACTGGCAATTTCTAGAGACGCTTCCCCCCTCATTATACAGTGCAAATCCCTTACTATAAGAATGTTTTTGCTTTGACAAAGTTTTCCTTCCCAAAAATTGTTGATTCTCTGTTTCTTATTGCCAGCTCCTCCTGTTTCAAATGTCTTTGAAGCAGAGTTCCATGTTTCATTTGCAAATATCCATTAAAACCATGGTGTATCCTGTAAAAAATGTGAAATAGAAGTTAACCACTTCTGGTTGATTCAAACCAGTTTTGGGAAGTTATTTTTTCTTACTTTATTGTTATTATTGTTATTGTGTTTCCTGAGATTTTGTCAGGTTTTGTTGTTGTTTTTTTTTTTTTGGGGGGGGGGGGAGGGGGGAATGTAATGCAACAAAAGCTAAAAGAAAAACCAAATTTATATTTTTTTGGTTAGAAAAAACCCCAAACTATTCCCAGTTAACTTTCCTGGTAACGTTCAGTGCCAGCAATGTTGATGTATTCTGTATAACCCTCCTCATTTTTGACACAGTGAAATAGTGTGCAGAGCGGGAAAAATTCCAATTAATTAATCGGAGAGAAGATTAAAAAGAAAGAGAAGATTTAAATTTTTTTTAAATTTTATTTTTCAGGTTTTTGTTTGCTTTGCATAAAATCTAATCACATAGAAAGAGTCATTGCATTGAGATATTTTGGAGGCTTAAATGATTTGTAAAAACAAAACCAACCAAAGCAACCCAAAATTCAGAAAGGTTAATCACAGGATCATAAAATAATGGATGCTCTACATTGGAAATGACCTCTGGAAACCAATTCTTTGCTAAAATAGGGTCAAAATGGCTGTTCTAAATTCCTGTTTTCCTTCGGTTGGTAGCATTCAGTGTGAATGGTAATTACCCGAGACATTTCCAAATCTTGGTGGTTTCATGTTTTAATGCTTTTGGAACATCACAATGTCCAGAATTCAGAGGATTTCAATGCAAATATCAAAAATCATATTCTATAAAATCCAGAACTACTTTGCTGAATGCATTAAGCCAACAGTAAAAACATATTATTATTGACTTAGAATGCTTCTATTTGGGCAAGATATGTGCATTTAAATGCAGGCTTCTCCACAGGAGCTGGTCACCCTTGACTCCTTTTATAGTCATTGCAAAGCAATTGGCACTAGAAGTGATTCATCTCAGCTTAGAGTAGGTGCCTAAAATAGGTCAGATGGATCACACTCTGGTAGAATCTCTTTCCTTACTGACTGGAAAGGAAACCTAGGATTGACCTCTTTGCATTGCTCTCATTTTGAAATTTTGGAAATAATTCCTATTTAAAATTTTCTGGGGTTGAAATTGCTGAAATTGCCAAAATATCACGTTCTGCATCCTCAAAGTCTGAGTCTCTAAGTGTCATCCTGAAACATTCTCATTGAAAATATGGTTTATATTTAAAAAAAATAAGAAGGTATATATTAAATTTAAAAGTAACATTGAATATAGCTATGTTGATACTTCTAGTTGGTTAGTTTAATATTAAGGTATTCCACTTTTTTTTTCAGTATCTATTTAACTCTTTTCTAAATGAAGTCAAAATTTTTATCAGCATTTTAGAGACGTGGAAACTGTGGGACAGAGGATTCCTAGAAAGAAGGTGGAAGCGTTGTCTGGAGGTCCATCTGAACCAATTTTCACAGCCACTAGACCATGTTCAGCCAGAACAAGTTCAACAGTCTCAAAATCTTCTGAGAATGGAACTTTTATGAGGTCTACAGGCCCCAATTCCAGTGCTGCAAAACCTCGTAATGAAAATCTTTTCCTGACATCCAGTCTGAACCTTCCAAGCTGCAACCCATGGTCTTGACTGTTGTATCTATAGACAATGGAGAAATGTTTACAGTCTGATTTAGTAGCCATAATTGTTCATAAATGATAGACAGAGGCCTCACCCAGCCACATCAGCTGACTCTTTCAGTATCCTCAAGGGTGCTCTACCTGATCACATGGATTTAATTGAGTTCCCCTGAGCAATGCCTCGTCTGTTCCTTTCCTCTCCTGGCTGCCCCTCTCCCTGCCAAGCTGTGTCAACACACCCAGAGGCCTGGAGCAGTCTGGACTTCTGAAAACTGATTCAGAGAAGGCCTTTTGCACTTCAGCTTTTTCCACTCTGCTGATAATAAATCAGATTTTATCCTGCATGCAGCAGTGAACCTGTATTTTCCCTGAACTTCCTTCTGCCACTGGCACACCTGTGGATTCCCTCTTCTCTGCTACTATTCTTCTCTGTCTTAGTGCCAGCTGGGCTTTGGTCTTTTCCTTTCATCCCTAAGAGCACAAACAAAGCTTTGATGCTCGTCCTTTGTTTCTCTTCCTTATTTTTACTTTGTGTGTGCTCCCTTCTAGCATTTTAGTTCATCAAGAAGTTCCTTGATTAGCCAAGCAGCCCTGGTGAATTACTTGCTGCTCCTGCATACACAGAACATTTATTCCAGAGCTCTTTGGTGAATTTTCTTTATAAGTATGGCAGGTCCCCCCAGCAGCTCCCTCTTCTCTGGCTGCTTGCAGGGGAGACTGTGCAGCACTTTTTACTGACATTGTTTTTTCTCCAGGAATTTGCTGTTCTGACTCTGGGACCACCTTCCCCAGGCTCCTTCCAGGTCCTTCAGCCTTACTGAATCACTGCTGTTAAAACTTTCATCTCTGGCCATGTTCACCACCAATTCTTCCCAGATGATGACCAGCAGGGCTAGGAGAGAGCTGGCCCTGCTTAACCTTTCTAGTATTTAAATCAATGACTATCTTACCCAAGGCCACCCAGAGTCAACAATAGAATCTATTTTTATTTTGCTTTCTGTTTTGTTTTTAATGAAAATGTTCTACAAATCTGTGCTAGCAATGAGGAGTTAGGAAGTCCCTGAAGACATCTTCCCATCTTTGTGCCTTATTTGCTGGAGAAGATGGTTAAAAAGCATCTTATCTCACTTGGGAAAAATAGCTGTACATTTGCCAAGGTCAGCAAGATGCAAAGCAATTTGCTGAGGGCTATATTCTCCTCTCTGATCCATTCTGCCAATTTCCACCTCATATTCAGCAATCTGTCCACACATGGGCCTCCTAAGGATGTCAGCAAGAATTCCACAACCACAAGAGAAGAGCTGGGCCCTTCCAAAGTTAGTTGTTCAAGTTAAAACCACCTCAGGGCAGCTTTGACTCGCATTTAGTTCATTTGACTGATGCATTTGGTTCCTTTTGATAAAATTATACGTATTCACAAGCTGCTGTTTTGTCTGTCAGGACAGAAGAAGTGGAAATAAAAGGAACATAGAGCTGGAATGGGTTGCTGGGATCAGAATCTTGCTCGTTCTCTAACACAGGCAAGCAGATCATACGGTGCCTTTATATCTTTATCAGGTCCCATCTTCAGACAGATTTTAGCTGTGTCCTAGTGGTCTTACTGAAATGTTGTTCCAGAGTCTCATTTCTTTAGTGGTTAGGAAGCTAATTTTCAGCCTAAAATTATTGTTTGCTTGTTTGTAAGCAGTTGTTCCTTTGCCAGCTTTGTCTATTTGTTTAAATAGCTTTTCTCCCATTTTACCTTCTTATTCTCTTCTCTCCTCTATGCTATTACTCCCTCAAAGCCTTTTCTGTAAAATGAATGCCTCTTGCCTCTTTCCATGTATCAGTTTCCTTCTCTTTATCAAATACAGTGGCCTTTTTTCCCATATCTTCCACTGTGAAATCTTTTAACTTGAGTGCATATGAATGGCCTGTGTGAGGCACATTTATGGGTGCAGGCAAATAACAAAGCCTTGTCCTTCTTAAAAAATGTTAAATATCTTGCTGGACAACCCAACCTTCTTAAACCATAAACTTTTCTTCCTATTGTCAGTGTGGTTCTACTGCTGCTCCTTTACTTTCCTCAGCTTTGCTCCTTCTTTGCCTTCTCTGGACACATCCATCCTGACTATTTTTTCCTTTACTGATAGATATTCTAAAAAAGGAAAGCACCCATGCATTTATTTGCAAAGAAAAGCCCACCATAGTATAAAAAATGTAATCACATATTTTACAGAGAGGAGAGGAGAGGAGAGGAGAGGAGAGGAGAGGAGAGGAGAGGAGAGGAGAGGAGAGGAGAGGAGAGGAGAGGAGAGGAGAGGAGAGGAGAGGAGAGGAGAGGAGAGGAGAGGAGAGGAGAGGAGAGGAGAGGAGAGGAGAGGAGAGGAGAGGAGAGGAGAGGAGAGGAGAGCTGAAAAAGGATTGGATTTTAGGTCCTGTAGTCTTGGTTCCCCTTGAGATTCATCTTTGTTCGTTGCCATCATTGGCACCTGTTTGAATTAGATGAGAAACTTTTTGGATATTGCTTTGCTTGAATATACAGCTCTGATTCTTCAAGGAGGTAATTGAGATACAATGAACAACATTAAAGACTTCTCTGCAAATGTAATCCAGCTGTGGCCTAAACTGGGCATTTTAGAGGAGAGAGAAGAAACTCGGGTCAGCCAGCATGAGGAATGCCATCTTTCCCAAAGGAAACTTCATTGCTGCTATCTCTATAGCTTCTTCTTCTTTCTTCCTTGTCTTTCATGAACTATTCCTCTTCCATAAATCTTGCTGGTTTCTCCACACCTGCATCAGACTTTCGCCATGTCCTACCTCCCTGTCCCTGCCTCCATACCCTGTCACCATAGAGCTGTTTAGGTTGGAAAACCCCCTAAGTTCATCCAGTCCAACTGGATGTTCTCCCAGAAGCTGCCATGGCCAATATTAAACTATGTCCCCCAAGCACCACGTCCACATGGCTTTTAAATCCCTCCAGGGACAGTGACTCTCCCACTGCCCTAGGCACCCTTTTCCAATGCCTGACCTTTTGGAGAAGAAATTGTTCCTAATATCCAATTTGAACCTCCTCTGGTGCAACTTGAGGCAATTTCCTCTTATCCTCTTGCTTGGTAGAGCTTTCCCAGCAAACAAAGAGGCAGGAGCACTGTCTGCAATATTTTTGTGTCTCTTCTCATGGCTTTTTCACCACTCCAGGAGACACAGCTACGGGTCACACAGAGAGTGAAGAAGATCAGGAGGTGATATTTGCATGTCAGAATAAGTGATAGGAACATTCCTGTGACTACTTCAAAGGAACTTCTCATTCATTATCTTCATTATTAAATGGTTCAGTGCTGCTAAGAAGGAGGGAAGGTTAATTGGAAAAATTATGTTTAAACTTTATAAACAGTGCAAGCATGAAACTCATCATTTTAATAAGTGTTATCGTCTCCTGGATCTAATAGATCTTAACTGATGCATGCTGTTGTTAAGTTTAATTTAAGAAACTATCCCTAGAGATGTTTTTGAAATCAATGGGAGACATGTTCTCAAACAATGTTAGAAATATTTGATTTACCTACATCCTTGCTGCTGAACCAGTTTCCTGAATAAAGCAGCAGAGAAAAATCTGCTACTTTACCTTCTCATATTTCATGCTAAAAGAAATGGGAAGCTTTTTAACCCAATATATTAAAATCTCAAGTCATCCATCAGTGCAATTCAGTCACTGCTTAAGCAGCTGTGTAACAGTGCAGTGCAATGCTTGAAACAGGGACATGTTAACCAGACCCAAATAAATTACTGCATGAAATTAAGCCTTTTCTCTTTCTGAAAATGAATTAGAGAGTTGACTTTGTCTGTCATGCTGCTGCTTCATAAAGATTTAAAGAATAGTAAAGCATGACTCTAGGTTGTTCCCTTTAACCATTCGTTTATTTTCTTAGGAAATAGGGTTTTCCATCTCAGCTCCAAGCCCGTGGCTGTTTTGGTTGATCAGATGCTGAGCAGTGGACACCAAGCAGAGGAAGTCACCTGAACAGGGTGAAACGTGTTTTGAGAAGAGTAACAAGCTAAAAATCTCAGGAATCAGATGGGCAAGCCAGGCACCTTAACAAACAGGGCTTGTGGGTTAATGTGTACTCTTTGAAGGGTTTTTTTTGTTTTGTTTTGTTTTGTTTGTTTTGTTTTGGTTTGCTTTTTTTGTTTTGTTTTTTGGGTAGGTATTTGTGTACCTGAAGCCACCCAGTAAAACCTTCCACAGGTACAACAGAAGTCAGGGTGATTCCACCTTTGGAGGGCAATGGTCTGTGCCATAAACCAACACAAAGCTGGTTAGACAGCACGGGGAAAACAGCTTGGAATGAGACCATAAGTTAAATACACAGCGTGCTTGTTTTTCAGTAATTCCTTCTGAAGTAAATCACAAATATGCTTAATCACCAGATCTGTCATCAGTTTTTGGACCCACATTTGGGAAGAAAAAAAGATATATACCTGTCTAAACATCAATTTCAACATAAGCAAAAAAAAAAATATTTTTTTCTCTAATTCAATTTTCAGAAAGTTTTTTAGAAGGAAGAATGGGCTGCTCTTTGGGTAATTTATAAAGAAAAGGGGAACAAAAGACCATAATACAAAACCAAAGTTCATCTTTATTGAACGAGGGCCTTCAGGAGAGCAAGTAAACTGCAATATCTAGAAGTTCAAGCATTCTGAGGAGTCAGGCCTCAAAAAGCATGAGATTTTAAATCCTTAAATGAGGAGCAGACTTCACAATCCTTAATAGCAGAATAGGTTCTGGATCCATTTTATTTGCCTTCTGGTTTCTGAGCCCTTAGTGTTGCCCATATGAAAATGATGCCCTAAATCTTTTATTTATAAATGGAAAAGCCAAACAGCTGATTATTGTATAAAATATGCCTGAGCTCTCATGATGATTTAGACAGGAAGATTTTGGAAAACACCAAACTGAAAATCTGTTAAGACAAATGTCTAATTGCATTTGAGATTACTCCTCGATCCTCAGTAGTACCACATAGATATTAGGTGATGCTTAAATAAAATTTAAAAAAAAAAGAAGAAAAGAAAAATCATTGTAGATAAATGCTACAAATTCTTTGTCAGGGAAATATTGTAGAAAAGCCTTTAAATGCTCACAGTTAGAAAGTTTTGAGTGATCTTGTTCATCTGCAGCTTCCCCTGTAGCTGAAGAAATATGGTTTTGCACTGCTCTGAAAGTCAAAATTATCCTCTTTAAATTCATAAACAAGGCATGAAGATGTCCCAGAGTAGTTGTCACTGTTGAAAGCTCAGCCTTGACAATGGACATGCTCAACTCTTTGTTGTGGACAAAATAAAAATGGCTCCAACTGATTTAAAACTAAACAAAAAGCATTCTCTTCATGAATTTCTGCATTCAATATATATAGCCAAGGGAAAGAAAATTTCTGATCAGATTTTGAGATACATGTTCATGTGTAATAGAATCCTGACTCCACAGTGTTGATCTTATTAATGTAACTGGTGTGGAATAATAATGATGGTTCACTTCCAAGTAGATAAAGTTTCTCTGCAATTGCATAAGGAAGGAGTGGCCTAATCTGGCCAGTCTGGGCATCTGTGCTGAAATCTGTTTGGGATGACTTTTAGTGCTCGCTGTGACCTTGCTGTGTGTGAAAATATCAGCCATCTGAATTCATCCTGAACCAACCTTCCTCATGCCATGCCCTGGGAACATCATACACCATAACACCCTGCAAAATAATGGTCAAAAGCTGAGCTGGTTCAGCAACACAGACTGACATTTAAAGCTCAACAGAAAGAAAAATAAATATAAGCCAAAAAATTCCCAGCCTTTAGCTTTGGTCTATTTTGATTTATTCAGCAAAGGTTTAAGCTCCCACTGTAGGACACTGAATGAATAGTTGGGCTGAGATCTGTAGAGCTCAGTGTAAACAGGGAAGGGAGCAGCTCTCCAGAGTTGCTTCCTCACCAGATTAAGGTGCATTAGAGGAGCAGTAGAAGCAATTTTCATGCAGGTTTATTTCCATTCCAGAAATGCCATTATGCCACAAGGGGGTAGGGGTGTTCTGTTTAAAACCTTGCAACATTTTCCTACAGACCCAGCGTGTCAATGGGAGCAGTGTTTGGGTATTATAAAAAACAACACAGATTAAATGTGCTCAGACATTTTCTATACCATCTGCATTTCAACTATTGCTTTCCTTATAATTAACATCTGTTCATAGATATCAATCTGAGCAGCAAGGACGAAGTTATTTAAGAACTGTTTATCTTTCAGCCTGCTGTGTTTCTGGGGATGGTTCTGGAGGTGGAGAATGGGTTGCCCCCAGGAAAGGGGATTTGGTTACAAGGAGCACCTTTCATTAATCTAAACAGATTGCCAAGGGCTTGGCAGCACCAAAATGGACACAACTGGATCTCATCAGAGAAAGTGCCCCTCAAGCACACAAAAATTCAATAGCATTGGTGGGGTTGGTAGAGTGTGTGTACTCACTCACTATTTGGGAAAAAAAAAAAAAAACAGCCAAGAAAATACAGATTGAAGGCCATAGATAATCCCTGAAGATGGATATTCCAGAGGACAATGCAATCATTTGCTCTTCACTCATCTGTTAAGAGCGAGATTTAAATTAATGTATTAACTTTTATGCTTTTTTTAATGCTTTAACTTTTTTGTTTCACTCAATACGAGCCTGAAAATGTCTTGGGAATATTGTGGTGGAAGAGGATAAGTCACCTGGATATAGAGAGAATACTTCTCCTTAGTTTCTTACACTATCCAGGAGATAAAACCACAGCACACGGATTCAGGGCAGGATGGAAAAAATGCAGTTGAGAGACTGGGTAGTTATTTAAAAATTCCCAGAATTGCTGCTTATTGACATGTGTTATTCCAGCTTTAATGGGATCCACCTGCAGCCAGATTTCTGCTCCCCCATTTCTCCTGGCAAAGAAACAGTTGAAAACCTTCAGTCTTCTTCCAGTGAGACACCACACAATATTCCCTCAGCTCTTTTCAGCCAACAATGTCCAATGAATTTTGTTAGCCCTAATGAGTCACACACATCATAAGAATGGGATAAATTTGTCTTTTCATATGTATTTTTCTAGAAATACAAATTTATTATCCTCCAGATTGTCTTACTTTACAGCACTTTCCATAACTACTTCTTTCAGCCATGAAGAAAAAGCAAGCTTAATTTTTGATATATTTAAGGGAATGAGTCATATTTTCTACACTTCAAAGTGTCCTTAATTTCTCAGGTAAAAAAAAAAGCAAAATAAAAATGGGCCATCAATACTAACATGAAGAGTATTCCTTCCTTTTAGTTTTACAAGATTGTGGATCAATGTAGTTGTCATCCTTCAGAAGGAATGACATGTATTTTTCTTTTCCACAAGTGGTCCTTAAACATTCATAACTTCACCTGTCTCTGCCAGGAGATAGATTTATCTCCTCCTATTGCTGTGAGCATAGTCTGGGGTGGGGGAAGGAGGAGAGTAACTTAAGCAGGAGTGGGAAGTGAGAAATGAGTCTGCTTCTGTGGTAGACTGCAACCACATCCCTTAATCCATGTCACCTAATCCATGTCACCTGCAGATCTCACCACCTGCTTCCCCAAAAACTCTCTTAGAGAAAGTCGTGACGTGGGGAAAATGAGACCCTACTGCCAAGCAAAACTTTTCATCTTTCTTCTCTTGGGCTCTGGGAGAGTTCAGGCCCTGGACCATTCACTGGGGAAATTCTTTGGTCCCAAGGAAGTGATTCTGCATCACACCAAAACGGAGCAAAACAACCTTCAGGGACTATAAATAAAAGATTCCTTTACAAAATTACTTTAGGACCTGCCTTTTTAAAAAATCTTTCTCAGGTCACAAAAAATCCAGTAAGGAAATGCACAGGAAAAGAAACACTTTCATTTAGAGGTGGAAGGTCTTTGTACATCTGTTTTATAGAAAATAATTTGCTTCTTAAAAAATATTCTTGTCATTTAATGACAAGAGGAATTTTTTTTCAGAAACTTTTGGCATTAACTGTCTGGTTTTCCACCCTAAATTTGAGACCAAATCAGAGATATATCAGTTTTAGTGCAATTTTCTATTCCAGCATGAGAAATTGGATCATTTTGTCAGCGTTTCTCTGCCCAAATGCAAACACTGAGCTAAGGCATAAACACCGGAGGTAAATAAGAGGAAGAAACATGAAAAGCAGATTAATCCAAAATGTTAAACAGAAATTAGTGAGGAGAATTTTTAATGGATTTTTTTTTTTAAGTGTGAAAATAACTCTTCAGCAAAAGCAAAAATTTCTTTTTACAAACGTTGATGGCATTTGCTGGAGGGAAAATGTGAGGAGGGAAAATGAAACAGATCATTGTCCATTCACCCCCATCCAGATTGTCTGGTGTCCAGACCCTCTGCTCAGAACGGGCAGTTTTGTCCTGAAAAAAAAAAAAAAAAAACCAAAAAAAAAAAAAGGAGACAACAACTTCCAGCTATGCTCCAGGAGGAATTTCATATGGAGCTAACTAAGGGAAATCGGCGTCTCAAAGCTGCTTTGGTCCTGCAGGGAGTGGGGTAATAAGTGACAGATCCGGCGGGGCTGGAGCGGGATGGAGCGCGAGGGGAGGCAGGTGCTGCAGTCACTCTCCACTCTGCCAGGAAACGCGGGAAGAATGCATGACCAATTTGGTTTCTGAGCAGAATACTCTCTTTAATGGACAGAAAACACTAACCTTTTATTTTTTCTCTTCCTCTCCCTCTTTTTTTATTTTTTCCCCACTATATATTTTTTTTTCTTGGATTTAACCCTTTGGAAGGACAAAGGACAAAGCTCACATCTCTGCATAAATTATTTTTACCCTTCCAAGAGTTTCCATGTCACCTAAAATCCTGGACAAATGTGCTGTTGTGTGAAGACAAAGCAAACATCCTGAGAGGGTCGAATTATCAGAGTGAGATGAAGTGAGGATAAAACATCCAAAATACTCCACCTGGTTATTATTTTTTTTTCTGACTTGCTGCAAACCCAGCAGGAATTCTTTGGCTCTTACAGGCACCGCTGGTATTTAATAGTTTGGCTACAGGGGATCTCAAAGGAAGAGAATCTTCTGCAAAGAGGAGGAATTCTGAAGTGGTCCAACACCAAGGGAAAAGCTGAAACAAGCAGATTTTGGCACCACACTTATGAACTGCTGACAGCAAGGACCAAGGTGCTTGGTGTGGGATCAGACCTTGAGACCAACGAAATAATTTGGTTGCCATCAATCCCAGTCACCACCAGTGATGCTGGTTCCTCTCTTTTCTGTGTCCCTGCCTGGGAATGCATGTACTTTTTCCAAAATATATGCAGATTAAAGTTAACTTGTAGGTAACATGAAGGAGATGTAGCCATAGCGTAACAGCCCAGCACTTTTACACATGAAACACACACACAAATCTATCCAAAAATTAAAAAATATATTTCCGAGCTTGACTGCTTGTTCCATATGCTACATGGCATAATATCATTTTACAAAGGGTTTTCTTCTTCCCTGCATAAACCTGGAGGTAATGGGAATGAAATGTGTGGTCTGCTTAAGAGCCTCCCCTCTGCATCCCACAGATGTGCACTGAAATTTTCCTTTTACCTACACTGTACTCAGAGTTCCTCAATAGATGAAATAAAGGGCTAAAGCAAATAAAAATCACTACAAGAAAAATATTAATTTTATTACTTGGTAGTTTGAATTATAGCCTATGACAAACCCAAGATATTTTAAACACAGGACAGAAGAATGAGCTCCCTGGGGTTTATTTTTCGAAAGACTTTGATTCTGACCAACTCCTATTTTTTGAGGTTTGGATTCTACAGTGAGAGGAAAGAAAATATTTTCCTGTTTGTGTGTGCACATGCACGTTTCTAATATAAATTATACAGTTTTGGTTTATGTGTGGGTAGGTATATGCATATGCATAGGCATATGTATAGTGCAATTCACAGTTTTTAGGATTTAAAAAAATCAGTGGTTCATAGCTGCACTTTAAAATAAACTGGTTTGATTTCCCATATTAAGTTAAAAAATAAAATAAGATGAGGTACTAATGAAATTAATGGTTGCTCAAATCAGGGGCAATTAAAAAGCACACATTTCTTTTCCTAAGGTATGAGTTGTATTCAATGTTTGCAGCACAAGCCTGTAGGATAAATAATGTAATGAGTTTGGTGATTTGATACTAAAAGCAGAACAAAATCCTACAGATGTAGCCTCATTTTTCTCCACACTCCAACTGCTCAGTTTTTTGTTTTTTTTTAATTGCTTATTTTGTACAGTTAAGAAAAAAAATTAGATTCTTTGTCTAGGAGAACCAATTTCCACCATAAGACGTACTTACATATAATTACAGGAATTTTGAAAAGTGAAACAAAGAAACAGAACACCAGTGACTATGAGTTTTTTAGTGATTTGTATTAAATTGACAGCTGATATATTTCAGCTTTTATATGTTTTATCCCTTCAGTAAAAATCCCTGTAACTTTTGCACATTTTGTGCACCAGAGCCTAATATGCAAAAACTCCGTTTCTCACTGGCACCAGGGACAACATTTTTAAAGGCAATGAGAAGTCTAAAGATACAAATTAGAGATCTAATAGGGTTTTCAGAGATACCTTGGTGCCTAACTTCTGGGTTAGGGTGCTTGAATATCTTGGAGAATAAAAAAGTCTGTCCAGAGGTCTCAAAGAATTTTAAGTATTCGTAACTACTGTACAATCCCCCTTTTAGAAAACTGAATTATGGAAAGGTACATCAAGCAGCAAAGATCATCATAATTTGTTGCTTCCCCCATGAGTTTAGCACTTCAATAAAATCAGAGCAATTTTCTCTAAGTAAATTAGAAAATGTCTCAGATATCTTAAAATTATTTAGGCTCATGTTGACACAGACATTTGACATAGGACCAGGTCTGCCATGGCCAAATAAATTCCCATTTCCAGCTAAACGACAGGAACTGAAAGAAAGTGTGTCACTCCACGCTTTGCCTGGCATCTGCCACAGGTCTTAGTCACTCCTAAATTCTGCTTGGGACAAGCTCATGCTCTGTGTCCAAGGAGGATGGTGCAGCCTTCCTGCTGCCCTGGGTTTGCCCTGCCATCAATCACAGATTTTGGGCATCTAAGTGGGACACATTAAAGGGAAACCTGAAAACTCAAAGGATGGTAAATGAAGAGATAAGAAGCACCAACAAGGTTTTCTGTTGTTTGGTACTGAAAGAAACAGAGGATGAATCCAGGCATGCTTTCCTTTGCACCCTCCGTGGAAGAGAGTTATGAGAGCAAATTCACCTGTTTTCCAGATGAGGAAAAACTCAACCCTGGTAAGCCCAAACATATTCTCATAAGATTGTGTAACCTCCCACCAACTTTGGAGGCAAGTTAAAGTAATCTAAATGAGAGGAAGCTTGGAATTATTGAGGAAATGTTTTTCATTTTTATTATTATTGTAAAATGCCAGTGACTCAAACTGGAGTTATTCTTGGGAATATTGTTTCCAACACACTTTTCTAGCTGCAGTTTTTGAGACCCAAAACTTGTACTGAATGTCCAGCTTGGAGGCTTCAAAAAAGAAAGGGTGTTGAAAAATATCTCGGTTTTAAAATAAGTGATTTTTTTTTCTGGCTTGGAATTTAAGTTGGTTCAAACTTTAACCAAAGATAGAATTAAAAGAAGATGAGAAACAAGGGAAGGAAGGATTCCAGGAAGGATTCCAGGAAGGAATCCAGGAAGGAAGGAAGGATTCCAGGAAGGAAGGAAGGAAGGATTCCAGGAAGGAAGGATTCCAGGAAGGAAGGAAGGAAGGAAGGAAGGAAGGAAGGAAGGAAGGAAAGAAGGAAGGAAGGATTCCAGGAAGGAAGGATTCCAGGAAGGAAGGAAGGAAGGAAGGATTCCAGGAAGGATTCCAGGAAGGAAAGAAAGAAGGAAGGAAGGATTCCAGGAAGGAAGGATTTCAGGAAGGAAGGAAGGATTCCAGGAAGGAAGGAAGGATTCCAGGAAGGAAAGAAGGAAGGAAAGATTCCAGGAAGGAAGGATTCCAGGAAGGAAGGATTCCAGGAAGGATTCCAGGAAGGATTCCAGGAAGGAAGGAAGGAAGGATTCCAGGAAGGAAGGAAGGATTCCAGGAAGGAAGGAAGGAAGGAAGGAAGGAAGGAAGGAAGGAAGGAAGGAAGGAAGGTGAACCTCTTTGAGCAGCAGGTTCTGTGCTGCAGGAGTAGCTGATGCCTCAGCCTGGGAGACCAAGGCAGGGAGTTAAAGGAACGAGAGGAACCACAGCTTCCTCTGCTGATGTCCTGAGAGTGATGGCCCTGGCCTAAGGGATCATCATTTCCCCAGGACAAGTTAGAAGTTTCCTGGGTTTGTAAAAACTTCATTTTAAGTCACTCAGTCCCATTAATCTCACCCGTTTGTGTGAAAACAATGTTTGGGGAATCCAAACCTGTGATCCATGTCCATCCCTGGAGGTGAATTTTCATCACCCTGAGCTGTGGCAGCTCTGTCTTAGCATGTGTCCTGCTCAGCATTAATCCTCTCCAGAGCTCTAACTAGAGGAGTGCCCTTCTTGATCCAAAGCCCACTTGCAAGAGCAATGATCAAAATGACTTTATCTTGCCTTAAATAATCTCACATGGGTTCTCACAATCCAGCTCTGTTTTCATTGTTCAAATCCATAATATCAGGCTGGAGCAACCCCTCAACAAAGCTGCTCTTTCATGACCCCTTGACATCTTGGGCAAGGAATATAATGACCTCCATTGATTCAGCTGCTGGTAGCAAGAGTGAAGGGGAAGAGGTTTCCCATTTCCTCCCCAGCGAGGCTTCTACGTTGGTGGAATTGTTAAAGGATTTTGTTTTCTGTCCAAGAGAGCTTTTTGCTGGTGCCAGGGTTGCGTGCAGGAATAAAAACGAGGAACAGAGGCAAGGGGTAGACAAGTAATTCATATGAGGGAAGGATTTGCTCTGTGCAGGATGTGTCTGGTTGGAGACAGATAGAGCTGGAATGAATCTCATTTTGTAGGATAGCTACAGCAAACACAGGTTGTAAGGAGAGAGTGAAGCACAGGGAGAGTAAATTTACTCTTCAGTCTGGTAACTCAAGCTTTACTCTGGGGGTTCAAGAGAGAAATTGCAACCAAATCTTTAATGGCAGGCCTGGGAGAATGGGCACCTTTCAGGTTAATCTGCAGGGGATTTGGATATGGAGTCCTTGACAAAAAGGTCTCTGCAGTATGTGAAGAACCTCTCTAGAAGGTAGTAGAAGCTGCTCAGATCCATCTGTGCTGTCACCCCTCTAGGTCACACCACCAGCATCTGCACCCTCAAACAGCCCCTGTGAGCACAACTCATGTTCAGGTGACAACCCCTATTTGGTGGAAACACAGAAGGGAGGAAAGATTAATAAAACACAACTAGTGGAGGAGCTGGGTGTAGTCTCACTTTATATGTTTTAGCAGCTAAAAATAAACCCACATTAGAATAGGTGATATATTTTTATAGCCTTTTAAAGCAAGTCTCAGACAGACTGGACTGGATGAAATAAGGGAATCTGGCTATAAATGCAAAGTAGATCCACAGTTTTCCTTTTTTATATCTCTGCTTTTAAGGAATACTTAGCAGTACCTGAGAGATTCCAAAAGCTTCTGCAGCCTCCTCAAATGTTTAGAAAACAAAGTGTAATTGAAAAGAATTACTTCTTCCTTTATGCTTCTTTTCATTACTTTGTCTCATGCTTGGTAGTGATAGGTACTGATGCATTCCATAGTGTAGCTTTGCAAGGATATCTTCCCTGGGTTTCCTTGTTATTCCATAGAGTAACTAGTACACATCAATACATGTATTTGTGACCAGATGCACAGTGTGTGGTGTAAAAATAAAGCTAGATAGGTGTGCATGGGAGGCAAAGAGGAACATCTGCCTTGTCTGCTCTGAAATGCACAAAAGAAGGAACCTTTAGGATCACAAAATCAGGAATAGTTTGGGTTGGAAGGGAGCTTAAAGCTCATCCAGTTCCAACAACTGCCATGGGCAGGGACAACTTCCACTATCCCAGGTTGCTCCAAGCTCCATCCAACCTGGCCTTGAACACTTCCAGGGATCCAGGGGCAGCCACAGCTTCTCTGGGCACCCTGTGCAAGGGCTGCCCAGCCTCACAGCCAAGAATTTCCTCCTCATATCAATCTCAATCTGTTTTTCAGTTTAGGGCCATTCCTCACACAATCACAAGAAGAAAATTGGAAGAAGTAAGACCCAATGAGTAATATTAGAGGTTTTTATGATTTTAGCTCACGAGACACTTGAGACTTGTGACATTTCTTCCTGGGTTGGGATGGGATTATTTTTAAAGGCTGGATATTTCTGCAGCCTGGAGAAGCTGCAGAGCCCTGCAGTAATGCAATCAATACAAGTTAAAGCCAGTGTGATACATTATGTGTTTGTGAGTCAATTAGATTCATCCACCAGAGGTCATTAGATGATCAAATGACACTTTCCTACTGTCTTTATAAGTAAAGGTATCAGCATTCTGCGCTATAAAAAATGCATTCTCATTAATAATAAAAACCTTAAAGGAGAAATAAAAGTGTTATGAAGTAAATTATCACACAGTGAAGTTCATGATTTTAAATAGCTTTGATAAGAAAACAAAAATAGGTTCCGGATAATGTTACAAAGAGAAATTAGAATTCTCATGGATTCTTATTCCAAAATGATGGGAGATGCTTAGAAGGTAAGTTTGACTCTCTATTATTCAAATGACATATTTGTAATTGTACAGTCTGAATGGCATAAACTCTGGCAAGAATGATCCATGACTACATAAAGTATGAAGTAATATGAGAGAGGTGCCTAATTGTGCTTGTAATGAGGTGGAATGAATCTCCCAGCTTTCATTGCATACCTTTACACCAATGGAAAACAGAAGCCCTTCTGCCAAATAAAATGAAGTGGCTTTAGAAACAGAGAAAATCTTTCTGGCTTTTCCCTGTCGAGTTTCTCTCTATCCTCACTTTCACTTTTTCCTTCCTTCTACCTGTGATAGAACTTTCTCTTTCTTCTCAAACACCCTGTTATTCCATTTCACATATCATCTAAATGTAATATCCTTCTGTTCTGGTTTATGTTCTTCAACTCCTCCATTTCTCATTTTGTCTTTACAATTTCATTAATTTGGTGTCTGATCCTTCAGTCACTGCTGAAAGAAGTGAGCTTCATGCAGGATTATTAACGTATCTGAGGATTTCAAGTCTCCTGGGATCACCTGTGATTGCTTCTCAGTTACAGCTGTCCTCTTCAGGGTATTAAAATTGGTAGAAGATAATAGGAGATGTTTATGATGGAGAAATTTGTAATCTATAAAATATCTTTTATACAAGTTTTCTCCAACCTATTGCCCCTCCCTTCTCACTAAGTACCGGGTACTTGTTCACAGGGGAACCAACATTTTAATATTTTTTGATATTTTAATCAAAAGGTGAAGTCAAAGCTGCCCAGAGGGCTCTGGCAGCTGTGATTTGGGTTTGTAGCCATATCTCAGACAGTGGGACAAGCAATGAAGGCACAATGAAAATTACCTGAGTCTTTCCTCTGTTCCAAAAAGAGAAATGATTTTGGTTCTTGGGTCTGCGATTTCCATCTTGCCTGAGAGATCATGGTTCTTCTGTGTCTCATTTGGGAGTTTAGCTAGAAATATCAAATTTTTGCTACTCTAGCCTAAATCATTTTCCACTTTTAGTCTCCACGTGTGATCTAATCTACAACAGGGATTGACACTGGGTACAGGGTCCCATCTTTTGCTGAACAAAGAAATGACTGATTTTGCAGAGCAGAGAACAGAAATCCTGGGAAAGGGGTGGGAGACCAGGTCATGCTGAGGCTTCATACCCAAGAATGATCCTGTGATGTCAAAGGGTTATGGGAATAAGAGCTCTGGGATTGAATGTTTGGCACCTCCTGGTGGGCTCCTGAAATTCCTGTGGTGGACTTGCAGTCCTTGCACAGTGAAAGTAAACCTACTGGAAGGAAGTGAAATCCTCTGATTTACCTCCACAATTCTTCCACAAGGAGTCCCTGATTCCAAAAGGCCCAGGATAACACCAACAGAAGAGCTGCAAGTCCACTGATAATGTCACATTTAAATTAAAGAACAATAGGGGGAAAATAAAATACATGCAGGAGAAAAAGAAGATTGAAGTCTGGAGGTAAGGGAAAAGCCACTCTGGATTCTGTAATTTAAACTTTTGTTTGTTTAAATGTATAAAAGAAGAGGTAGGAGGGAAATAGCTATCTCCTTACTGGTTAGCCACACCTGAGGCTGCTGGTAAGAAGTTTAGGATCATGAACCATCCCATTAGCTGAACGAAAATGATTCAATTTAGCATCATCTATACCTGGTAACAGTGAGTTGAGCTGAGCTGGATTTGAGAAATAAAACAAATATTACATGTATGTGAACATAGGTATGGTGGTTTAAATTAGGCAGAATCTTTTGAATATTTAGAGTCATAGAATTTTTAACGTTGGGAAATGTCTCTGAAATTTTCAGGCTCAACCATTCCCCCAACACTGCCAAAGCCACCCTTAACACATGTCCCCAAATGCCACATCCACACATTTTTGAACACTTTCAGAGATGGTGATTCTGCCCTGGGCAGCCTGTTCCAATGCCTGAATTTTTCATAACCCACCTGAAGTATTAATGAATAGTTTTACTTTCCCAGTCTCAGAGTCACTGCTCTTTCCCTTTGAATTTGGCTGCAAACTGACAAATTCAGGAATGATCAATTCAGATTTTGTCCCCTATAACCTCTTAGCAGTGAGTGCCTGCAGCAATGAGCCTCAGTGCATGTCCAGGCAGTCTGGATTGTTTTCTCTATTTTTGAGAATTCCTTAATCTGTGTGCCTTTATCTTGTTACTAGCTGTACAGAAGAGGGCTGGAGATCTGCTCTTTATAGTTTTTATCCGTGTCTAGGAAAAGAAAATAAAGTTTATAAAAGATGATCTCTAAACTCCAAACTAAACTCAGTCAGCTCTTAGAGTAAAGGCTCATTTCTACCTCTGGCCAGTACTAAAACCACTCAGTAAATATAATGGAACATTTCTAATTTTGCCTTCTAAGAGTGCAATTATAGTAGAACTTCACTAATGGCAGCTTCCCAGTCTGCATAATTTCTTGTGGATTCACAAACTCCTTCCACTTAATCTTCTACCCCATGGCAACCCCAGCTCTCCCCACTTCTCTGTGGATTCTCGAAGACCACCTCTCCAAACACTTAGATAGAGACATTCTAGGAACAGTAAATACTCAGAGTCTGATAACCTGGCTTGTCCCTCTTGAAATTTAACAGGTAGTTTAAGCTATGAGCCCTTATAGGTTTTCAGAATTGGATGTTACAGAAATCAGGAATGCAGAAGTCGAACCCTAATCTCAGTTAGAAACACACAGCATCATCTTCTCCAGTGACCAGATTCCAACTGGAGTCAGATGTTTCAGGAGGAGACTGCAAAGTGGATGATTTTAGGGTGAATCTCCTGCAACAGGTATGGGATATTAGTTTATCTCTGTTTTTCTGGGTTGTTCATTACAAGCTATTTTTTGGTTAGCTTCTACACTGAAAAAAAAAAAAGGGGGTTAAACCAAAATCTCACCTCATTCTAATGAGCTCTCTTGGGACCTCCAGAAATGTGTGTTATGTCACTGTAATGGGGTACAGCAATTTGCTGTATCAGAATAATGAAGCATAGACTCCTAGGGCTGGAAGGGACCTCAAGAGGTCACCTCTTCCATGGCCCAGCCCTAGGGCAGAATCAGCTCTACCTGTGTTGTTTCTCAGAGCTCATCCTCTAACCTGCTTGTAAAGGCCTTTAATGAAGGAGATGCCACAGAAGGTCTAGTTTGAACACCATCACACAGCATTATTTCATCCTGAACAACACATAAGTGACCTTTTTTAAATAAAACGTGCAAGCTGAAGCTGAAGAAGACGTGTGCAATTTTAATACTGTGAGTACATGGTGGGGAGGGGGGGAAAGAAAAAAAAGAAAAAAATAATTGTGAAATCCAGGAAAATATTAAGAACTCATGCAAATAATCTAATGATTGTTGAATGAAACTGATTATGAACTGTTGGAATTGCTTCAGGTGCAGTTTAACATAAACAGTTTTTGTGGGAGTGAAGTTTATCACTGAAATACAGAATTACAGAATGAGTTGGGTTGGAAGGCCCATCTCATCATTGAGGCTCACCTCATTCCAACCCCCTGCCATGGGCAGGGACTCCTTCCACTATCCCAGGTTGCTCCAAGCCCCATCCAACCTGGTCTTGGACACTTCCAGGGATGGGTCATCCATAAATTAGCCCTACATATGCAAAGGCATTTTGTTGCAGTAGTGGAAAGTGACACCAAATGCCATGGATTAATTACATATAAAATGCCTTATTTTTAGAATTAAACAATTTTGCCTTTTAAACCCTTTAGAAAATCTCATTTCAAGTCTTTCTTTAAAAATAAAAATCAAATATGTGTCTGATTTGCCTCCCTTATTTATACACTAGTTTTTATCCCTTTATTATTTATAGTTGTATTTCTTAGCTCTGTTTACATCCTTTACATTCGCCTCTATTATCCCTGAGAAAAGGATCAAAACTGAAATTCAGCTAAGTATGAAGGAATGGTGGGGGATCTTGTAGTCATGCCAAATATGTAGGGTTATGCTCCCTTCGTAACTCTGTGTAAGTAGCAGTCACATTTTACCAATTTTTCTTTAACAAAAAATTGATTGTGTTGTTTATTTTACTCTTAAAAAGCTTAAATAATAATGATTGCCCTTAGTCCCATTGGTGGTGTATTGATACAGGCTATTTCACATCTGCTTGTTCCCCCTTCCTACAAAGAGTTTTCTCATTTATTCTACCTCATGTTCGGTCTTTAAATATTAAAGATATGCCCCCCCTCCTCTTGCCTTTAAACCTTCATTTACTATTTTCACCTGAACAAGCTTTATTTCACAGCTTTGAGGATGCTTAATTCCTTGGCCTATATAATAAACAACGTTCAGAGATGCCAGAAGATCCATCCTTTTCTGGGAGAGCTTGCATTTGTCTCTCCCACGCATTTTTTTTTTTCCTGGTTAGATTCAGCTTAGGGAAATCAGTCTTCCTCCAGGCAGGCATGGCATGGGCAAGGAAAGAGAAGCACATCCTGCCTGCAAATCACAAGCAGAATTAGGTCAGGAGGCCACGTGCACCCAGGCAAGCATCAGGTTTAGCTCTGTGATCAATTCAGCATCATCCACCCTCACTGGGCTTGTTACAGCTTCGTACTAGTGATGAAGGATGAGAATTTCAAACTCCCTCCGTGCAGGGAAGGGTGAAATATTCGCTGGGATGGCAAGAGCAAGAGCAAAAAGCAATGTGACTCATGAGTTTGTCACATGAGGTGGGTGTGGGCTCCTGCCCCTGCTCAAAGGATTCTTTATTTTGCATTAAACGGTTATTTCATATAGCAGAGAAACAATGCTGGGAGCAAGGGCTGGAGCAAAGGCCTCTGTGCTGAAAATGTCATCCCCCCAAATGTATCAAAACTTTCCTTCCCTCTGCACTTCTGAGTTAGCAATGTAGAAACAAGAACAGAGATTTTCTCTGGTGTTTGAAGGAGGACTTTAGCACATCTTTATAAAAACCCAGCCGAGATAACGGCTGAGATTTCATTGGTGACTGCAACTGGTTTGAGCTTCTTTTGGGGGCATGAGGTGGGATGCACCTTCAACAACTTTCTTGATATAGGTCACTGTGGGATTGAGAGGGCCAGGGGCTGTATGGACAAGATGTGGGGTCTTTTGGGGGAGAGGAGTGAGGCAGAGTGAGGGGGAAAGCAGTAAAAGCAGTTTGTAGGAGGACACAAAAGGAAAAATGAGATCCTCACTTACCTACTAGCACAGACACAGCCCTGATGTATCTCTCTTAGAAGCATCCCTGCCCATGGCAGGGGGTTGGAGCTAGATGATCTTTAAGGTCCCTTCCAACCAAAAACATTATGTGTTTCTATGATTAACATTTCTGTGCAAAAAAATATGAGGATAAAGTATTTAATTTTAACTTCTTATTCCACTAAGTTTAGGGGTAATTAAATTTCACAGGGATGTGTGGTGATTCTACCTCTCTCATACTTTGAACACAATTTCTCTGAAATATTTGCAGTTTGGGACTGGAGATTCCATGGCCATCCTAAAAATGAACAGGCTCCCCAGGGAATGGTCACAGCCTCAAGGCTGCCAGAACTCTGAGAGCAGTTGCACAACCCTCTCAGCCACAAGGTATTGTTGAACTTGTCCTGTGCAGGGGAAGGAGTGCAACTCAGTGATTCTTGTGGGTTCCTTCCAGTTCATGATTTACTGTGGTTCTTTAAAGGGGCAAAGCCTGAACAATTTGTGCTAATGAAATGCTTATTTATTTATTTATTTATTTATTTCAGGCCTTTCAAAACCATCAAATCATAAAGGCAAGACATGATGTATTCAGTCTCATCACTGCACCTTCATCTTCAAGGCACTTCTGTTACAGAAAGCCTATTCTGATAATAATAATAATTATAATAGTAATTATAAAAATAATACTTCTTTTTAAAAAAATAGATTGAAGAAGCAATGAAATTTGCTTGTTGCAGGACTGGACTTGACTTCAGGCAGACAAGAAAGCAGACTCTTAATGCTGACACCAAAACCCTCTCTCTTCCCTGCTAAATCAGAAGCCTGGAGCTGCTGAAGGATATTTACACCTATTTGAACAGCAGCAACATCTTATCACCATATGATGATAGACAGTAAATAATAATAGCCATATGTGGTAAGGATATCTTCCAATATATGTGTATATATATCTCTGTATACCTAAAGGGTAATTACATATGTAATTCCTAATATCTTACATGTAGTACCTATATAGTACTTCAAATCTCACACGTAATTCTGTGTAGTTCTGTGTCTTTATATGCATGTTATATACCTCTATCTCTATCTATCTGTCTATCTCTCTCTATATGTGTAGGTCTATATATCTCTGTATACCTGCAACTATCCAGCTATAAATATATACACTCAGTGGCAGACACACGTACGTAATTTACATATTAACAACAGATTCCACTCTGTGAAACATCTGTATAAACACTGAGCTACTTACTGACCTCATTGGAAAGGCAGAGAACAAACTCTGGCCAAATATATTCAACAGAAATGAAAAGAACCCAAAATGACGGGTCTAAATTCAGCACCATTAAAATAAAAAAACCAAGGGGGTTTAAAGAAGTCAGATGGTCGGCACCAGAGCTGGGTTATGTATTATGCATGTGTTTCATACGGTTCTGTGTGTCGGTGGATTGGTATCCAAAGAAATAAGTTAAAGTTGTGACCTGTCTGCTTTTGATTTACTGAGGTCAAAGAGAGCGGATACCTCTTCTTCACGGAGAGTTATATATGTAAATCACTGCCCAGATAAGCCAAGTGTGGGCAGTACCTCCTTGTTACTTGGGAAAAAATTCCTGCTTGGCTCTCGATTGCTGCTGCTCTGATTCAAAGATGGATTTACTGGACTTTCCCCCTTTTTTCTTTTTCCCGGTGGACTTTTGCTAAAGGTTTATTCACTGAAAGCATGGATGGGCTGTGAGTGCTTCACCCTCCTGAGCAGTGGCATTGCTGCAAGGAACAGAAAATGAGCTCCCTGTCAGCCGAATTCTCGGAACAGCTCTGCCGTAGTGAACGAGAGTCCTGGGAAGTGTTTGTACCTAACACACACGCACACACACACTGAGTGAAGGGGAAAAAAAAAAAAAGTATGAAAAAAAAAAGGGGGTTGGTATCTGGGCCAGAGGGTGAGAGCTGTTACATGTGTCCCTGTCTCCTGCTGCTTGGGGCCACCAGAGTTCAGGGAATAACAATAAAGAATTAGAGAGCAAGAGGCACGTGTGCTGCAGCTGATTCCGCCTGCTCCGAGCCGAGCCATTCGTCGTGCCCCGTGCAAATGAGTTATCGGGGCCCAGCAGATGGGACTCCGGGTGTGCATGTGCCTGGCAGACAACGGGACTTTGGTGTCACTTAACTTCTGCTTCATTGTCGCAGCAGCTCTTTCCGTGGGATCCTCTCACTCATGGCTTTTTAAATATGCCGAGCTTTCTCTGGAGAAGTAAATGTGAGAGCTGAAAGAAGAAAACAAACAAACAAAAAAGGCTCGGGCCCCAAACGTTAACCAGACGCTGGTAATTGCATTTACTGTGACACTTTTGGCATTTCCTCTTCTTATAAGGGGAAAGCTGCATCTAAAGTGACAGTGGAAAATAAAGAAAAGGTTTAAGTGTTGTTCTTTTGTTTTAATGGTGGCTGTGGTGATGCAAGGCAAAGACTGTGGGGGTCACTGGAAGAACTCCAAGCTTGAGTTCAGATTCAAACCAGAATGAAGAAATAATGCAGGATTAATCCTTTCAGCATTATCTAGGCAGAAGTTAAATATATCAAAAATTCATAGATTTTAAGAAGTTGTGAGGGTGCTAAGGTCCTAGCACAGGTTTCTCAGAGAAGCTGTGGCTGTTGCATCCTTGGAAGTGTCCAAGGCCAGGTTGGATGGCAACAACCTGGAATAATGGATGGAATCCCCACCCATAGCAGGGGGTTGGAACGGGATGACCTTTAGGGTCTCTTCAAACCCAAACCATTCCATGATTCTGTAATCCAAGTTGTTCTCTCCAGTCATGGAGGACATAGGGACAGAAGGGAGCAGGTTCAGTGCCCCCAGGACACAACTCTCCCTCTCACAGCTGGTTCAGATGCAAAGCTGTGAGCTCAGACCCCTCACCTGACATGTACATCCCAAACTTTTTTTGCATCACATCTGATGCTGGCTCTCATTTAAGTCAGGTTATTAGCCAAACGTTCCTTTTCTGTGAGCAGGATAAGGACTGGGAACAAAAGGCAGGAGCAGTGGGCACTGTGGCACAAGCCTGTGAATTCTTTTGTTGGGGTTAATGGTGCCACTTGCAGATTAAAAGGCTGCAGGAGCTCGAGCATGTGCACATTCCCATGGGCTTTGTGTCTATCCTGAGAAAAACTGCCCCTGTGTCGTGGTTAAAGGGCAACAAAGCATTAGTATAGCAGGGCAGTGAATAAACAGAAAGGGGTTGAAAATTTTCAGCAAAATCTTTGGAAGGGGTTGGCTGTTTGTTGAATCCACAGGTTTCTCAGGGAAAAAAAATAGTTACATTAATATTAAAGAAAAATGAGAGGACAGTAGGGATGTCAAGAAGTACAAAAACAGATCACTTGGACATTACTAAATTTTTTAAAGGGCTTTTTTTTTGGTCAAGAGACATATTTAGTTTTGACTAAAAGGAAAGACAGAAAATAAGAAATAATTTAGATCTGTTAGAATGAAACAGTTCAACACACTAATCCATATCTATCCCTGGAACCATTAGAATTTCTGGTTTTTTCCCAGTAAGTTTCAGAGGGGTCAACAATTTATGGTTTTACTTAGCCTTGTGAAAATTTGGCCTTCATCTTGGTTAATAAACAGGCAGATCAGAACTTCACTATATCCTTGGATTGAAGCAATTGAACAGACTGAATTATTACTTGTTTTGAGGTTGATAGATACATGGACATACCTGTAGATGTATGTAGCATGCTATCGAGCAAAAAGAAAAGAAACTCTATTATAAAATAAAATAAAATAAAATAAAATAAAATAAAATAAAATAAATGCTTTGCATCATTCAAGCACCTCACCTGAACACTTACTGTGAAAATGTCCATCTACTCGAAAAAGCTCATCTTCACTCTGAAGCAGTTTCAAAACCTATTCTTCAAGCCATCATAATTATTCATGCTATCTACCCGCTTTTCATATCAACTTCTGCAGGAAAAGGAAATGGCTATTTCTTTGTGCTTAAACCTGCAAACTCATCCTATTATAAAATTACTGGTTCTACCCTGTCTGCTTTGGAAAATTAGTTTGGTTGGCAAATTGTTGCATTTATTCTCAGGATCAAGAGAATCATCTAAATTTGAAGAAAGCATAGACTTTTTTTCTTTTTCAGTTTTATTAAAAATTACCTTGAATATTGTATTTACTTCTCTTATCTCCATTTCTTTAGCCCTAAGGAGGAATATCATCAGTTTGATTCTAATAATGCCTAGTGGGTCTTCTGTAAAAACTCTTTGTAAAAATGATCTCTCTACCCAAAAGACAGCAGCTTAAAAAGGAGAAGCAGATAAAGTGTGATTAGAGCTGGTTCTCTTTTTCCTGAAATATAAACAAACCTTGATATCAAAAGCCACCTTCTCCTTAAAATGCTGACTTGTCAGAGCAATCCTATTTAAATCCTCATGGAAGGTATTATCAGAATGCTTTATAAAATTTTGTTGAATATTGAAAAGCAACTGTCAGGGATTCTTTATTATTTTTCTAATGTACCTTATTTTTGGAAAATAAAAAGTTCCAATGGACAATTAAAAGCTTGTTTTTGGATGCCTCATCCCTGGAAGTGTCCGAGCCAAATTGGATAGGGCTTGGATCAATCTGTTTTAGTGGAAGATGTCCCTGCCCATGGCAGGGGTCGGAACTGGACGAGCATTAAGGTCCCTTCCAAGCCAAACCTTCCTGTGAAATTATGAGGATTCTCTAAGTGTGGTTATCACACCCTTAGTGAGATAATAAAAGTAATAATAGAAGAATAAAAGAAAAATTCTCTTATCCCCCATCCTTGGATAAGAATGAAAGAAACATCAACTGAATAGGGAAACACAACTAGTGGGATACCTTTGTGTTTTCCCTTTTACCTAAAAATCAGGAACTGAATGTTGCCAGTGATGCTTGAGGGGTCATCAGTTCAGCCTGGTGTGACAAATCCTCACTTTTCTGTGTCTGCATTAAATGGCCACATTCAGGATGACCTGATGGCTCTGACACTCCCACCCCTCACCTGCCACTAACTCCCAGCTTGCAGATGGGGACAGTGCTGTGTCCCCTAATTATGAGCATGAATAAATCCAGGGAAAGCTTGGTACCATTTAACTGAAGAGAAATGCTCAGTTCTGACAGCTCATTAAAGAAAGCACCATCTTTAAAGGAACTGATGCAAAAGAGAACATATGAAGCTTAACCCTGAGGTGGATTTGGCAAGGCAGAGCAATGCCAAATGTCCTTTATGGATTGCACTAAGAACCTGTGGGCTGCAATAAATGCCAGGTCAGGTGTATGGAGTCTGTGGCCTGTGATGTGTTTGCAGTGGATGGCAACCAGGTTATGCAGAAATATTAAATAAACTGGAATTTCCCTGAATAAGGACCAAGCTGGTGGAGAGGAACATTAGGACACAGTAGGTCAGACAAATGATAAAGAAATTATGAAACTAAGTATGTACTCATATCAAAGGTCCTCCTGATATGTCACTGGTCTGTTGAATAATTTTGGGCAAGACACTTTGATAGATTAAACCATATCTTTACATGAGACTTCTGCTCTCAAGTAACATAGGTGCTTCTGAAAATCCTACTTTCACATCCTTCTACTTGATTTCCCAACCACTTAAATAATATCTGGATATCTGATTTTGTTATGGGGAGTTTTATTTTTTGGGTTTGGTTATGTGTGTGTGTGTGTGTGTGTGTGATGGAGTTTTTAAATCCAAACTTTGCATTTTATATAAAATAAAGGCCACTTTAACATGAAAAAATGCTTAGAACAGGGAAATAAATATTTTAATTCAATAATGTTACAATAACATTTTTGACACATCAATTTCAACATTATTTTCTCTTTTTTTCTTGCTTTTATTTATTTCCTGTTTATTACAAAATGAGAATTTGTAACCATTATCATTCAAAAAAAACCATGTTATCTGTAAGATTATTCTTTAAGAACAAGCAAGCAAATATCTGAGTTGACCCAGAAGCTACACAGGTGAATTTAACACCTCATAACATGGTTAGGCCCTAGAACTCAGTTTTGTCTACTGTTGAGCCTTTAGTGTGTCTCCTGGACATCTGTCCCCCAGAACTGTCCCCCAAAAAATATTTGGGCCTCACTCAGGAGGTGGAACTGCTCATGGATCCTTCCCATGAGAATTCTTGTTATGGTTATCCATGGTTTTAGAGGTTCAGAAGATTAAAGCGTTTGGTGCAGGATTTCCCATGACAGCTGGTCCCAGTACCAGACAACTACCTGGAACGTGCCAAATTATAGGCAGCACCAAAATTATTTTGGAAGCTTTATTTGCTTTCATAAATGTATTGGGGTGTTGGACTGCTTTGCATCCTGCAATATTCTCAACTCTCAGCATAAGTTCATTAAAACACAGAGAAATGCAGCCCTGACAAATGATCCCTGGCAGTGGTCTCTATTCAAAGACATCAAGGGTTAAAGTTTGATTTCAGTTTAATTTTACTGCCTTGCAATAGTTTTTTCTTCCCTCTAACTTAATTTCTCTTGGTCCACACACGAAGAGAAAATCACTTCTGACCTTCAAGCTGTTCCAGTCTCTAGTACAGGCTTCCTCCCTGATTTTGGATGAATTGGGTAACCCTGCACAAAAGCTCCTCTATATCACCAAAAAAAAAAAAAAAGAAAAAAAAGAACAATCACTGAGCAACCACTGTCAAGATGGATTTTATGGATTTCCTTACAACTGTAATTAGGAAATGCACAGACTGACAGGCTGGCACCCACATAAAATTTGAATTACAACACTCCTTGGTAGAGGAGCTTTGTTTCCTAAGGGAAAGAAGGGCTTGGGGTGGAAGGGACCTTAACAATGATCTCATTCCAACCCCTGCCATGACAGGGACACCTTGCACTGACCCAGCCTTCTCCAAGCCCTGTCCAACCTGGCCTTGGACACTTCCAGGGCAGCCACAGATTGCCTGAGCAGCCATCTGGGGCCATCCAGTGCCACCTCCCCTTGTGATGGTGCAGTCACTGAGGTAACACCTGGGGTGCGCATTCTTGTACATCAAATGCAACCTTACACTTTCAAGGCTGTGCCACATTGAAGAATCACAGGGTTTCTACTGATCCTGTATCTATCAGTCCCATAGGAATGCCTTGGATGCTCCAGGGAATTGAGGATTGTCTATTCACTTTTAGGCAGTTAAATTGGGTCCTTCATGATGAGATGGCCATGGCAATCACATGTCCCTCCTGCATCCTCACTTTCACAGAAATAACATTTAAGCCCCAACTGACATTATTTTCTACCCTATTCACTATCAATACTTTACATTTTAATACTCAGCATCTTATTCAGTAATTACCTGCACTTTTTTAAATTAGTTCAGGTTTTATGTTGAAAAGTTCTCTTGGAGATAAACTCCATGATCTAATTATGCATCTTCTCACTGGTTTTGATTTTGCCAACTTGATTTTTAGTCTTCTTTTTTCGTCAAGTGACTAAATTGAAGATTTTAGACATTTTCTCTTGGCTACTGAGTGTTTTACAGGCATGCTTAGTGTCTTACTAGGTGTGTATGTACCAAAACACATTACACACATATATTTATATTTCCTAATATGTAAATAATATAGCTGATTTCAATATATTAGCATATATACAATATAGAAGTTTATATACTATGGATGGGTGATAAGGCACGGACAGACACTGATATGACCCTAGCAGTATTTTATATATTAGTGTAGAATAGGTAATTGCCAAGTATTAGACTCAAAACCATTTCAGCACATTAATTTGCACTGGATTGACTAATAAGTCTATTGTATGGGCTGGAAATGTAATGAATACCCTCAGCAAGAAGTTAATGAAAACTAGGGTTCCTTTCAATAATATGGAGAATGGTACAGGTGTCCTAGTGAGATCCTCTTGCTTATACCACACAGCAAAATTATTACTTCGAAGGAAGGTTATTATTGTAAATAGCAGGTTACAATTGCATTTGCAAAATACAATCAGTGATACCTCTTTGAAATGGGGACACTCAGAAACTGAGGGGCACAATAAAAACTCCTCTTAGTGAGAACGTACCGCGGATGGAGAAGTCACCTTAGGGGAAAGAGGAATAATATGGAGGGACACACAGGGAATACACTGGCAAGGAATGTGAAATAAAATTCAACCTGAAAAATTCAAGGCAAAGCACCCTGAAAATAAAAAAAACAAAAAACAAAAAACAATTAATGCAAAAAGGTTGAGTGGCAAATAAAACCCGGTGGAAAAAAACCAGCAAAATTACTTGAAATAAAAGTGTTCTGAGAAATAGCCATGAGGTTGTGTCAGGACATAGAAAATAAAATGTTTTTCAGAGATAATATTACAGAGCTTCTAACTAATTTCCTTGTATCATTCACCGAAAGGAACCACACAGATTTTAAGTCCTGCTCCAACATTGAGTGAAGTCATTGGCAGCTTTGATGGACTCGTTGAGTTGGGAATTTTGCCCACACCCTGTTTGGGCAGGATGGGTTAATGCAGGCAGAGAACTCAGAGCTCTGCCTGTGTGGTAGTGAAGAGCAAGGTTGAGAGATCCCTGCAGAGGCTGGGGAGGCCTGTCTTATGAGGACAGATCTGAAAAACTAATATCCATGCAGCTTGGCTAGGAAATGACTAAAAAGAAATAGAAAAATTGCCTAAAGTCATTTGAAAGGTTTAAATGCCAAAGAAGGTGAGGAATTATTTAGGGTGTGGACATTGCCATGAGCAATGGAATTAAATTAATTAAAAAGAACGTAGAAGCTGGCTACCAGAAGGGGAAAAAAATAGTCCTGAAGTGACTTTTAAACAACTTGTCACTGGTGGAGGCTCCATTAATAAGATCATTTAAAATTAAAAGGGAAAAAAAGGAAAGAATCCTGTTGGGGATAATTCTTCAAAAGCTGAGATATGTGACAATGTGATCTGAAGACTTTAAGGACAGAGGAGATCATAATAATCCACTTATTATACAGGAGGTCAGGCAAGAGAATTCTAATGTCCCCTTCTGGCCTCATGCACTATGACTCTACAGAAGCAGGGGTGGACAGCACCTTCAGGCCAGCTCTCAGAATTGTTACTGAGGTGAAACTCCCACTGAGCTTGAGACTGACACCTGCTTTTATGTGGAGTGGGAAGGGAGCATCCCAGAAACATTAATCTTTGTCTCCTCCCTGCACACATGGCCATACTCTGCTCTTTCCACCAAAAGGCTGTGTTCTGCCACTGGATTGGTTATCCTTGGCAGAGTTTTAGTGTGCTAGGACCTGTGAGTGAATCCAACGTGCTTCAGCCTGACTTGGTTAGTACAAACTGAAGTTTATGCTCTTTATTTCCCCAAGTTCATGACTGAATTGACTTAACTTGACTTAACCTACAGAGCTGCCCTCCCACCCTACACTCAATCACACCGAACAGAAGAGGAGCAGTGAAGCTGGGAATGTTGGACGCAGGGAAGAAAATACCATAAACTGTAAATCAAAGATGATGTCTAGTTTATGAGAATTTTGCCTGAAGATATATTTTTTATTCCCAAAAGCCTCTTTGCTAAAGCATTTATTACTGATCCTAATTCCTCTTGCAAATTTAGTTAATACTCATAGATATCTTTTGCATACAGAGTAGCACACATGCAGCTACACTGATGTCTCTCAGTTGCTGATGGAGGCCTGAACAGAACAGACTACAAAGTGCTTGGGCAGACAGCTGAGAGGAATATGCATCTAAAAATAAAAGTGTTGCTGCTTGTGGAAATAATTTGCTTTTTGGATCAATTTCTATTGTTCTAATTAGATGTGCCATGAATGTACCACAGCTGCATGGGTTTCCTCAAATATACAAACCTAGCTGTAAAGTGAGAAGGTGACCAATATTGTGGAGTAGAAGAACAAGGCATTGACATAAATTTATATCATAATTTTAGCTAAAATCTTAATACAAAGGACATTTCTTCTACAACCAGCAGCATAAATTAATTGTTTCCTCCCTAAGCAACCTTGACCTTCTTTTTCTTTGCATTCCTTTTTGCGTAATCATTGAATCCTAGACTGGTTTGGGTAGGGAGGGACTTGAAGCTCATCCAGGTCCTATCTCCTGCCATGGCAGGGACACCTGCCACTATCCCAGGTTGCTCCAAGCCCTGCCCAGCCTGGCCTTGCACACTTCCAGGGATCCAGGGGCAGCCACAGCTTCTCTGGGCACCCTGTACCAGGACCTCACCACATTCCAAAGGTAAAAAATATTCCTAGTATCTCATATAAATCTCCCTTTTTTTTTTTACTTTAAAGCCACTGCCTCTTGTCCTATCATGCCATGCTTTAATCAGAAGTCCCTCTTCATATTTTTGGCAAAGTCCCTCTAAATATTGAAAGGAAAAAACTTCACTTTTTCAGAATTCACACAGCCTGTACCTATACAGGTAGGAAAACCAGCTAAATTATGAGGGGCTCAGGAGTCAGGGATTTAGTGCTAGCTTGGAGTAACCTTGTCTCACTTCAATTGCCCAGTGCAGATCATCTCTATTTGGCAATCTTGAGTGGTACTGGGCTGAAAAAAATGAGTAAGACAAGAGTCTTTGCTACAATCCTAAAGTTTGCATACAGGAGCATGTTATATCCCAGTTCAGGAAGGGAAGACCTCTAGGTAAGTCCCGGTAAATTCACCTGGAAAAAGATTATATTGTCAACATCATCAAAATAAAAAGGTGCTGACAACACACAAGAATTATTCCAAGAACAAGGAGATCAAAGCTGGGAATGGTATTATTAGGAACAAGTACAAGGGTAGAATAAATAAAGCTTTGCTCATAGATGGTTAACAGAAGCATAATAAAGGTATGCAAATATTCTGAGTGTAATTGTCAAGGCTTGAACAGTGAGTACTTTGGATTTGAAGGAAACTTTCTTGGGATACACTGAGGTAGCAAGTGAAGATGAAGGGGTGAAATAACATTTAAATGGGGAACAGTAATGGGCAATAATTGCCAATTCAAGGGAATTTTAAACTGCCAGAATTTAAAAGTTCAAGTTGATCAAGTTACCCATGTTGTTAGTAAATGGGAATAGCAGCTCATTATGGAGAAAATAAAACTGGTTATCGCAAAAATAATAGAAAACCACTTCCCCGAAAGAAAAACCTGGCTGTAGTCTTTACATTATTTTGTAGAGACTCATGACAGTACAATTCCAGTGGTATTCATTGCATTGGCACAGGAAAATTTCAATGAATTGGTGTTTCTCTTGCTGCTATTTCCAGATTTCCAGAATTTTGGCTCAGCTGTGACACTATTATCTCAGTTTGATTAACCCATGTGAAGTGTGTTATTGTTAGGACTCCGTGGGCTGAGAGACAACGGAAATATTGCCACCCAGACATCTTGTTTGAACAAGGATAAGGATAAAAGAAATCTTTTTGAGATGCTATCTGATGTTGGAAAAGTGTCAAATCTGTGTGCACAAACTGAAAGTGGATTATTTAGCCAGTGGGTAACGTCGTAAGAGTCCCCACCCTACTGATTAAATCTTCAGGTTTGGAGTCGTCCAGAAAATGGAGCTGATGTTCACTCGGAAAAAAGGAAAGGAAAGGAAAGGAAAGGAAAGGAAAGGAAAGGAAAGGAAAGGAAAGGAAAGGAAAGGAAAGGAAAGGAAAGGAAAGGAAAGGAAAGGAAAGGAAAGGAAAGGAAAGGAAAGGAAAGGAAAGGAAAGGAAAGGAAAGGAAAGGAAAGGAAAGGAAAGGAAAGGAAAGGAAAGGAAAGGAAAGGAAAGGAAAGGAAAGGAAAGGAAAGGAAAGGAAAGGAAAGGAAAAGGGAAAAGGGAAAAGGGAAAAGGGAAAAGGGAAAAGGGAAAAGGGAAAAGGGAAAAAGGGAAAAGGGAAAAGGGAAAAGGGAAAAGGGGAAAAGAAGAGAAGAGAAGAGAAGAGAAGAGAAGAGAAGAGAAGAGAAGAGAAGAGAAGAGAAGAGAAGAGAAGAGAAGAGAAGAGAAGAGAAGAAAGAGAAAAGAAAAAAGAAAAGAAAAGAAAAGAAAAGAAAAGAAAAGAAAAGAAAAGAAAAGAAAAGAAAAGAAAAGAAAAGAAAAGAAAAGAAAAGAAAAGAAAAGAAAAGAAAAGAAAAGAAAAGAAGATTTTTAGTTTTCAAATATTACCTAATGAGAAGAAATTACTGGAATCAAATATTCCTGTAAGGGACAAAATTAGTTTCTTCTTTAAAAAATGAAAGAATTTATTTGGGGGTTAATATCCAGTCTTGAGAAACATCACCTGCGAGCAGCCAGACTGGAGTCTATTCTGATGCTTTTTTTTGTGGTGATTTGTAGGATCACAGAATCATGGCAGCTGGAAAAGACCTCTAAGGTCTTTGTGTCCAACCATCAACACAGCACTGCCACATCCAGCACTAACCCATGTCCCTAAACACATCTACACATTTTTGAACACTTCCACAGAGGGTGACTCCACCACTTTCCTGGGCAGACTTCACTACCCTTCCAGAGAAGAATTTTTTCCTGATATTCAGTCTAGAACTCCTCATTTATGTTCATGCTCATGTGCAGCAGATGATGGTCAGAGAGAACAAGAGGTGGAATAATGGGTTTTATGAAATGTTAGTCAGAAGAGACAAGGCATGTGGCAGGTCCTTCACCAGCCTGTCCTTTATACAGGCTGGAGAATTTCTTTCAGTGATTTCTGGTATATAAAGACCAAGGAATATCCCTTTTTCTGGGCTGTGCTGTCTGTGACACCATGGGATGAAGACACTGTGTGAAACAGTCAAGGGCTGCTCCAGGGCTGGAAAGAGCAGAGGAGCCCCACAACGTGACACCTTCCTCTGACACCCAGGTCCCTTTTCTCCATTCCTTCTGCCACTTGTGCTTCCCCTCTGGAGCATCAGAGAGAGAAATGGACACCAATTTTTTGGAGGAAACTACTCTGGAGAAGGGCTAGTCAGGAATAAGCTGCTAAAGAAATGTAAAGGTGTGAAACTTGAGCCAAAATTCAGCCCAGCAGGTGCTCCACCCATTAGCTTCATTTTGCTCAACCCCACCTTGTGCAATCTTTGTAGGTAACAATCTCCACAGGTATCACTTTTGTTTTGCTTTTCTTCCGTGTTGTGGATGAAATGTGGCCCATTTCCCTGGGTATGATCTCACAGATCCTTATCAAATAATTTCTTTCTGGTAAACAGAAGAGATTACATTTCTCCATTTTATTTGTAGCCATTATTTCAAGACCTGATTATGGACAGGTCATGAAATAATGGCTTAAAACCTGAGAAGAGTTTCCTGGCCCTCATGATCAGAGTGCTGCAGTAGATATTAACCATGACAGGCGAACCCTCCTGAAGACTTTCCAAATCCCTCCTTGAATCTTACATTTTATTTCTTTTCCATATTATCAGTCCTAATCTCTTCTGGTACCTAATGCTTTTCACAGGTACACACTCTTTATTGCACTGTGCCCTGGGGCTCTAACAGCAACCAAGCAAATGCTTCACCTTCACCTTTTCTTGTGTAGGTGATGTCTTTCATTGCCAAAAAGGTTAATTTTAGCAGTACCTTCTGTGAGATGATCACTTTTAAGACACCCACAACCTGGGATAGGCTGGATACCACTGCTACCCACACCTGGACTTCTGCCCGTTCCTTCTCATCATCTGAATCTCACGTCTTTCAGAGAGGTAAATTTTTCTACAGTTCAGCTTCTAACTGAAATAGAATATTTAGATGCATCAACACCTCTGTGCCAAAGTGTTGCTCCTGGTCTCTCCCATCAGATCTTCTGTTCCTGTGTGGATGTTGCAGATGCTCTACTGGACCACTACCAGAACTATTGGCCTGGATTTGGGCACCTGTGTTATCCTCCTAATATCAAATCACACAGCCCTAAATTCAAAGCAAACACAAGGTAAATCTTCCACTGACAATTAATTTATTTCAGTAATTTGTTTTAGTTTATAAAAATTTCCATCAAAGTAGTATATGTAACATATTTTTCTCCATGCAATTTGCCATAAATCACACTGAAGATTAATTTTTGTAATACAGATTAAAAATATTTTTAGATTCAATTCAATTAATTTCATTTTACTTTGAGATGTGACATTTCATATAGCTGATCAGAGCTAATCCATTGGAAATCTTACTATATTTAATGGATAAGGATAGCCACCTTCAAAAAGGCAATTTATCTTCAAATTTTAGATATCTATTTCAGGATGAGAAAATTCACAATCCTGCAGTATTTTTTTCCCATTTTGACTGGGGAGAGGATTTGTTGTGACTGATCTTGGCATAGAAATTTCAATTGCGATGATCTTCTTTCAGTCAAATGAATCTCACTCCTAATGTTTGATAAAATAAGGTTACTAGGATGAATGAAATAAATGTGGGGGGAAACCAAGATCTGAAAGATCATGCAGAGGTACCTGAGTTTTAAGCAGCCTAAATGTGACTGGATCCTGGAAGCACAGAGGTGCTGGGATGAGAGAGGAGCTCAGATCAGTATAGTCAAGTCTCAGTGGAAATACTATTTTCCATATACTAGTAATGAAACAGGAGCTTATGATTTTTGAAGGGTAGTTTTGAGGCAGATGTTCACCTCTGCAACCTTTCAGTTTAGAAAATGTCCAGTTCCTCTTTTTATGATAGAAGAAAATCTGCCAAATTTTAACTGAAATCGGTATAGAGACCTACCTTTAAATTATCACTCTTATAGAGTCATATAAAGATTTGTGTTGGAAGGGATTTTAAAGTTCATCTCATTCCAACCACAACTCTCTCCCACTATTCCAGGTTGCTCCAAGCCCTGTCCAACCTGGCCTTGGACACTTCCAGGGACCCAGGGGCAGCCACAGCTTCTCTGGGCACCCTGTGCCAGGGCCTCCCCACCCTCACAGGGCAAGATTTCCTTCCTAATGTCCTTTTTCCATAATCTCCTTTCTTTCCTCCTAAAACTGCGTGGCTTTTCCACAGCCTTTTAGCAGGTGGCTGATTTCTGCCACTAGAGGTGGTTGTATCTCACTGAAAACAGAAATAATTTGCTTGGATTGTGATATCAAACCAAAATCAACTTGGTTGCCTTTTACTGGGAATTGACAGGATTTGTGCTGATTTATTGCAGAGGAAAATTTTGTCCTCAGGTTAAATTCACATTCTAAATGACTTGAGACCAACATATTAATGGAAACCAAATAAGATAGCATATGATGATGAGTAGATGTTCGAAGATTTGTGTGCTTAAAACAAGGATGAAACTTCTAAATTATAGATAAATTTCCAATATTTAGATGATAAAATACCCTAACAGAACCTATTTTCCTTCTCTGGAAGGTGTGAAGTGTAAATTGAAAATGAAAACTTTAATGTTTGGGTTTTATTAGGTTGAAAAAAAATAAAATAGATTTCTTCCTATGAAACTTTTTAGTTTCCAGTAGATTTCATCAGAATTTTTTTTTTAACAAACACTTTTTGAAATAGTCTTGTAATTACAAATCCTTAAATTAATCAGATACAAAAAACATGGGATGTAGTCCAATTTGTGACTGTTTTTTCTTAGGGGTAGTCCTGTTATCCATAGTTCCTGAACATCCAGCTCTGAGAGGTTACACCTAATTTTTCAACACCCGATGTTAAAAATATAATTGAGGGGAGGTACATTTTTTTTGGCAGCCCCCACTCCACGCTCTTCTCTACCGTTGTACAATAACAGCACTGATCAGAGAACCACTGACTCACCAACGTGGGATCTCGCAGCATTTATCTGTCAGAATATCTTCTGGGAAAGTCTAGTCGTGGAGTGAAATTTTTACTGCTTGTTACATGTAGTTAAGGGCAGAAAAACCCCAGTGCTGCAGCCTCGAAAACAACTTTACCATATTCATTAGACAGCACAAGGGCCATAGGAGCAGGGAATCGCTGCGTTCCTCGGGAGGAAAGGCAGGATCTGACATAGCCTCCAGGAGACTTTTAATTCAGAGGCACAAACGGCTTGATGGCCATTAAACGTAGCAGCTGGCAACAGGAGGAGCCAAGAGGGAGCGTGGAGCCAAGGAGAGACATTTCTGCTTTCCTGGGATGAATGTGAGAGAGTTCACTGATACTCCACGCTGGATGTCCAATGGATGGTAGCAGCAAGCGAGACACTCACACATGAGTCACCCTCCGTGTCTGCAGTGTAACAGTGATGGGAAGTGAACTTTTTGCGTTATGGGCTGGCAGAGGTTGTGCCAAATGTGGAGCTTGGATGCTGGAAGCAGCAACCAAGTTGGCAGATGAAGCAGTGATTGGGTTTTATATCCTTAACCAGCTCCTGTTTAGGGGGAGAGAAAGGGGGTCCTGCTCTTTCTTGTGGTGATTTTGCTGCTTTAAACAAAGATGTGATTCTTGGGGATTAGGGGATTGTTCTGTCAGAGCTCCCTTTTCACTCCTGCATCTGCTTTTAGTGGCCGTCAATCACTGTTTAGGCACTAAATCTGGAATAATCCTTCAAACATTTTCTTTCTTCTTTAAACACAGTAAATACATCATCCCTGGAAATGTTCAAGGCCAGGTTGGAAGGGGCTCGGAACAACCTGGGACAGTGGAAGGTGTCCCTGCCCGTGGCAGAGATGAGCTTTAAAGTCCATTCCAACCCAAACCATTCTGTGATTCTATGACATAACCTGGAGGTTATCAGAAGATAGAAACTTTAGAGTAGGTGCTTTAGAAATGAGCCATATTTGTGTCCAAGCAAATATGGGGTTATATATATATGGGTTATACATCAGTGTCTGTCTTGACAGGACTCCCAGTTTTAGAGCTGGAGTTAAGAAAAATAGAGCAGGATTGCTGTTATTTTATACTCTCAGCCATAACTTTGTGAGATTAATTCTGGAGAACAAAGATTTGGACACAAAGTTCAAAGTCTCAGGTGTGAGTCTTCTTTACACCACTCAGGCAATGTAAAAATGAACAAAAACTTGCATAAATATCCTTTTTCTCACTCTTGTTAGCTTTCTGCACTACTAGAGAGGCATTAAGAGACCTTAGCATATAGGAGAATCAGTTTTAGCTGATTTTTTAACTCCCTGTTCTGCATACTCAAAATGATGAGCACCAGGAAGTGAAATCTGAAGAGAAACGCATACCTGAAGAAAAAGACACTCATTTTATATTTGATCTTTTTTTCCCTTTTTTTTTTTCCTTTTCCTTAGATGCAACAATTAGGTCTGGAAAGGGAGAGGTGAAGATGTGTGCTGGCGGGGAGCTCTGCAGCATTTGAAAACACTCTCTGCAGTCGAGTTTCAGAGTTTATCTCTTACATTTACCCTCTGTTACAGGAGGGGTCCTGATGCTCCTGAGGGAGAAAAAATATCTCAGGAAAGAAGTTACCTCTAAGTATGAGCATGGAGACACATGCATGGGCACATCTGAGTGCGTGTGCACGTGGTAGATGTGCCTCATGCTGAAACCTTCACATATAAAAAATGTAAAATGTGACACTTCATAATATTTTCATATTGGGTAACTACAGAGAATATTTTGGCAAGGGTGCTTAATCTAAAATGTTCAATTTTAATCAGCTTGAACTATGGTCTGTCTTTCTGCAAACTGAAAACCACCAATCAATTTTCCTTTATCTTTTTTTTTTTTCTTCTTCTTCTTCTTTTCTGTTTTTCTTACCCAAGGCGATGCCTTTTGTAAAAGGGTATTTATTTTTAATGGATTTTTTAATGAATTTTTCAGTCGAGCTATTAATAATGCCATTAATTATAGGCAGCTTGTATTAAAGCGCATGCCGGCCTCTTAATCCTGACCCCCAGCTATTGGCTCCCAGCTAATCCAGCCCGGTGCTTGGCAGCGGTGCCGGCCGCAGCCCGCGGCTGCTCGGGAGCCGGGAAAAGTCGGGACCGAAGGATAAGGAGGGATGGGAGGAGCGGGGAGGGGGCGAGCGCCGCTCGGAGCCCGCTCTTCGCCAGAGGGGCTGAAGTTTAAAGCCAGATGATGTGTTAGTGCAGGGGAGGGGCGGGGAGGGAGGGATAATCCTGGAGATGTTTGGGAAGACCTTTCCCGGCGGAAGGCTTTGCTGAGCCCGGAGCCCTGGCAGGTTCGATAACCCCCGGGAGCCCCGCGCCGCCTTCACCTGCGGCCGCCCCCGCTCCGATCTGCTCAAAAGATCGGGCAGACAGAAGGCTCTGGCCCCATAATAGATTCCTTTCCCTTCCCCAGGCTGCTCGTCTGACAGGATTGTTACGAAACTTGCTAATTATCGGCTGGTTGAAAGACAATGAAAGGGGCCCCGTCCTGTGCGGTCAGAGGAGAGAAACTCCTGTGATTAGGAGCAGGACCAGATCCAAAGGGTTTCCAGCCTTTGTGCACCGATGCACATCCCTGCTTTTTGATTTCTGGGGTGTTTGAAAATGTTAGCGAAATCTTAGAATTCATCGTTTCATGCCTATGAAGTTTTAACCCTTCCCCCCCCCCGCTAAACATTAATTTTATTCCTGTAGTTTTGTTTGCTTTATCTCTTCGCTTTGCAATTTCTATGTACATTGCAAAAATTAAATAAAAAAAAACTGAAATAAAAGATGCATTATTCCCATTTTTAGTGCTTGTGAAACAAAGGATGCTGCGTTTTCCCCACTGCAGAGCTGTCTCCAGGCTGCTCTCCATGGCTGCAGGGTGCAAGCTTCATATTCAGGAGCTCAAGGAGGAAAACTCTTACCTGCTGAAGATCAGGCACCCATAGAGATATTACTCTGATATTTTAGGGTAATTAATTAGATCATTTAAACATGTGGTTTGGCCACTGGATTTGTAAATGGCTTTTAAAAGCCAAAAATATGAGGGGCATGAGGCAGATCCTGACCAAAGAAATAGAAAATTTGTAGCTGGGATGTTCTGGAGAGTAAATAAACTGAGGAGTTTATGCTCTTTAGGTTTTAAAGTTTTCCTAATTTTGTCTTTGCTTTTGTTTTTGTAACTATCACAGAAATATGTCTTTCACAATCACATAATCACTAATATTGGAAAAGACCTCTAAAGGTCATAAGGTCCAGCCATACCTCAGGAAGATGTTTGATCCCTGGTGTGTGTTTAGGGCTCCACTGCTCAACACAGGCTTTGGAAATGTTGTCTGTGCATCCTGAGCCCAATACCCCCAAAGTCTTTCACTCCTTCCAATCACTGATCAAGTTATTTAATTGCAGCTCCAAACCTGGTGCTTTTTATGGACAAACATGGCTTGGGAAACACGTGGCTCCTCTGATACCATCATTCTGCATTAATTCTCTGCCCCTGTTTACTTTCCAGTGGAGGAGCTTTGTGTCTCAGTGATTGCCTCTGGACCTAGGAATCAGCATTTAACCAGTGGGACACTTGTTAAGGTATGATTTCAATGACTGCACAAGGAGTTATTCCTGCCTTGCTCCTAACACAATTTCTCTATTTTTGTTGCCTTTTTATATCTATTGTAAACAGATTACCTTGACTTTAGTGGAATCACAAGAAAAAAACCCAAAATTGTGTAAATATTTTCCCAGAGAAAAAAACCCTAACATTGGGTTTTGTAATTGCTGTTCCTCAGTTTCCTAAAGGGCTTACAGCTCCTGCAAGTCTTTACTCACCAGTGCTGCTGTCACCACATCTTGTTAGAGAGTAAATGCCAGGTAAGGAATGGAGAGGAGAAAAGGGTGGAGGACCTCTGTGAATGGGTCTGACTCTCCTAAATCCTTCTCCAGAATATTAATGTTGGGGATTCAGGCACTGGTCTAGTGTATTGTATCCCTGTACATGGCAGAAGGTCCCTTCCAACACATCCATTCTGTGATTCTCTGATTCTAAACTGCAATGTTCTGTTGTAAAACACCAGCAGATTAAGAAGGTGCAAATTTATCCCAGAGTTGTAGAATGTGTTGGATACTGTATCCATATTACCAAAGAGAAAAGGGCAATCACATGAAAAATGAAGCAAAAATATCAAGACATTGTTAAGTCTTTTTTCCTAAGTTAAAATTTTTGTTTTAGGGTTTTTGTTTGTTTGTTTATTTGTTTGTTTGTTTTCTCCAGTCTGTGTGAGGATACTCAAGATTTGCTTAGTGGAAAAAGAACTGAAACAAATGTATGGTCATTTTAAAGAAAACCAAATTAATTCTAAAAAGTGTTTCAACATCACTCCCTTTCCCCCCTGTATTTCTAAAAAAGAATACATTTCAAGATAAATGCAACTAATAAGTCCTTGTTATTTTTATATATTTTATGTATTTCACACTCATTTCTTGTCAAGATTAGAACAATGGATACACAAGTGCAACAAAGTAGGAAGGACCTGAGGGCCTTTTATGGAATTATAGACTCATAGAAGTGTTTAAGTTAAAAAAGATGTTTCACATTTAGTCCAAGTGTTTAGCCAGCTCTGCGAAGGCCACCACTAAACATTGTCCCCAAGTGCCACAATTACAGATCCTTTAGTTCCCTGCAGGGATGGTGATCCCAGCTCACTGGAAACTCAGTGGATCAGTTTTCAAATCCAAGAGAACCACTTGGATATTTGGGGTGGGGTCAGCTCTGTCCCCCTTCCCACAGCTAGCCCATGCAGTGATAAATGTGTTGGCACTAGCGAACTCATTGCTGTGTTTGTACCTAATTTTCAGAGGAGTCAGGTTTTTTTTAAGATTTACCTGCAGGAAGTTTTGAAACTTTTGAGATTCACCTGTCGGTAGGATCCTCTGATTGCCAGTTTGCTGAGAGATCAGGGATTTCACAGTCCCAAATGAAAGGGATGTATCAGCCTGTTATTCTGAAGGTCAGATTGAAACTGAGTTTGATCAGACAAGAATGAATGAATAACCATGTGTTCTGGCAAGATAACTGTAAACATATCTAAGAGAAGTGAGTGAGATGGTCTCAGCAAGGTTTCTTGAGCCGTGTGATTTTTTTTTTTTTTTTGCCATCAGAAGCTTATAAATTACTTGGAAATTGGTTATGAGTTAAAAATGGCCCAGTTTGACTCCAGCATTGGGGGACCTTCCACTAAATATACATATACACATACATAGTTTTTGATAAAAGTGAGGACCCTGCTGATTGTCAGAGACTTTAAACTTCATTTTAATCCCACCCCCCCACCCCTCCCCCCCCCGCTGAAGGAGTATTTTTACCAATTTTTAGAGATGTTTAAAAAGGATGGGAGAAGATGAAACTGATTCAAATTAATTTTCAGTATATCTCTGCATAATGTAACTGGAAAGCTTCTCCCACAAGATTTCTCTCAGTTTGGGATTTTTATTTTTTTTTTCTTATTCACACTAATTTAATAATTTGTATAAGTGAGTGCCTAGTTTGGAGGGTAAAGGGAGTTACACGTGTGCTCAAGCTCTTGCTAAATTGGAACTTGATTAATTTTTGTACATCTATCTTATTTCTGGCATAACTCAGGAAAGCTGTCAGTCCCTCCCTGCAGTGGGAACCTGAAAGGCTTCAGCACATTAGAGAGTTGGCTTTTCAGGTCAAGGCTGAGATCCAGTGAAAGCGAGGAGGAATTGCATTGTGCTTGCTTGACCTATGCAATATTTTATTTTTGGATAAACAGAGCACTGCAGCTTCCAGTTCTTTTCTGATCCATCAGGCTTCACAAAGGCTACATTCAGCAAATAGGGCACACGGTTTCAATGTGTGCTCTGTTTCTCTTTCTATCCATGTCACTAATTTCTTTTTGTAAACCTCCTCCCAGACTATATACGTTTAATTGTAGATCTCATTTGATTCTTTTTTCTTTTCCTTCCTTGCACATGAAAAAAAAAAAAAAGAAAAAGAAGAATGATAGGTTTTGATTTTTCTCTAGTTCCTTCAGTGTGGGTCGAGGATTTATAACCTTAGACCAAAAATTGCCTTCTGACAGGAGCAGTTTAGCTGAAATCAAGCAGTGGATCATGTAAATCTGTGTAACTATATTAATTTAAACAGACTTCTCAGATTTATACCAGCTGAGGACCTGGCTTAGAGGAAAAACTTCTAAGAGAAAGTGTCTTCTAGCTGGAACAAGCAGTTTGGCTCCTAACAACCAATTAATTTTCCTTTTTTAAAATAAAAGGTGATGTAGTGCAGTATACTGAGTTGTAGGATGCTTTTCCCCTGGCATTTCAATGGGAGGTAACTTCAAGAATATTGGCTTACAGAAGGGAAATAGGGCAAAGCACTATTCACACACTAGTCCTGGTTTCTAAAACAAAACAAAACAACAACAAAAAAACCCAACCAAAAAAAAAAAAAACAAAACAAAATAAGAAAATAAATAAACTAACAAAAAATTCAATATTTACCAAAGAGATTTCTTCCTGTGAATCATTTGTAGGATGAGCGGTGCAATGGCTCATGTCACTCGTGGGGAGTTTTTGTCCACTCTGACTCATCTTTCCAAGACCAGGTCTAAAACCTCTCAGAGAAATAATAACTGAGACTAAAAATGGTGGGATTTTAAAGTGTGGGTAACTTCCACCTGTACTTGTCCTAATGCCATAGAATCTGGGAGTAACCTCTAATGGGTCCTCAGAAAGGACAGTGAGGTGCTGCCTCTTTTCCTGGAATGAGCCAAAATAGCAGCATCTAGGGGCTTCTGTTTTCTGTACTGGCAAATTCTGTCTGATTCTGGTGGTTTTGAGTTTCCATTTTAGCCCCACATCAGAATATTTTAATGTTCTTTCAATTGCCAGGAGGTGCATATTTTAGATATATTATTTAATTTATTATTAGCAATTTACTGCATTCCTGCACATGTTCGAGAAGGTTCCATCGCACAAAGGTTGCAAGATAATGAAAAAATAAAACCCAAACAAATAAATTTTAGGCTTTCTTATTTTCCCCATGAGGTAGAGTTGCAGTCTATACTAATCCTTTATGTACAGTGAGAATCTCTGGTGTTTCACTCATGTGTGGAAGATTCAGATCTTCATTAGAGATGCCTTAAAATAGATAAGATTTGGCTCAAAATTTACATATTGGTTTTGACCTGCTGTTGCCCTGGGCATTTTGTGGCACAAATTCACATTTTTGAGGATGTCTCTTTTTTCTTTATAAGATATGGACAGTTGTATCATAGAATCACAGAATAGTTTGGGTTAGAAGGGACCTTTAAGATCATCTAGTTCCAACCCCAACTTCTAAAAATGTTTGTTACATGCTAATATGAATTTTTTTCATGCATAAACCTATATAATTTTATTGCTATTTGTAAACATATTCAAGATTCCGTTCCATAGTTAAAAGAAAATAATAATGGCAATACCCTATAAAGTATCCTAGGACAAGGAGGAAATGTAACAACAGATCAGTCTCTGTTCTTCCACCAAGTGTAAAAAAATTTGCAGGTAAAAATCATTTCACTATCACAACAGATGGGAAAATTCCTGATTCTTCCCTACAGAATGAAGTGTTGAAAGACGAAGAAGCTGTTGAAGAGATTAAAAACATGAGAATAATTTGTTAAGCATTTTGACACGGTGAGTGTCCAACCACAGTTGTGTTCTGGTGCAGAAGATAAATGGCAGTGAATCAAGATCTCATGGTGACTCAGGATTTGCTGTGCCTCTGACTGAAAATTACTCTTCCTGAGAGTAAATTATCATGAAAAGGGGCTCAGCATAATAGAACATATTCTCTTTGTCTTTTTTTTTATTTTCCTTGCCCATTAGTTGTTTTCTTATTCAAATAAGGACTAAAAAAAAAAATGAGACCCAAATGACCAACAGAAAACACAAAGCAGCATTTTCTAGCATTACTATGCAGAATGGACCACACTATTAAACTCTTTTTAATTTCTTACAAAACTGCGCAATGTTCACATCCTCTTGTGAGTGTGATGTGGTGCCCTCTGTGCAAGGCAACCAAGTTAGAAGAGCACAGGGGCCTCTCTGGGGCTTATGGCACAACTAGAAATCACAATTCATTTGTAAGGTCTCAGAAAACATGGTGAGAGGGTCTGTTCTACATATATTGAGATATTACTTCTCCCAGCCTCCTGCAGGACATGAGTAGCTCATTATTGGAGCTTCTCTAATGGAGGCTTTCCTGTGCCTACTCATTTTCCAATGTTTTTCCTCTGCAAACTACATGAAATCCCCTTATATGAGCAATGTTCTGACTCTGGAAGCAATCACATATTTTTATAGCCAGAGGAAAAAAAGAACCCACATTTGATTGTTGAATCTAATTTTCTGTGTAAAACAGGTGATAAAGTTTTACCTATTAACATCTGTTTTGAGCTAATTATCCATTTCTGGCTAAATCATATCCCTTGGTGAGCCAGTCGTTCTTTATAAGAAAATACCAAAAATGGAGGCATTCATGGCACCCTTTTGATGTTTATGTCATGTCTTGGCCATGATAAGCATTGGAGCTCTCTTCTTGTTTTGCCCTTGTCTAACTTCAGCATCTTCCTACCAGACTTCCCCAGTATTTCTCTGTTACAATAAAGGTTTACTTAAAACCTTATAATTTATTTAAAAGACACAGATTTTAAATTAAAACCTTCCTGCAATCTTCTTTGCAGACCATTAGACAAAATGAGACTCTTAATTATCCGACTGTTAGACTTTTCTCTGAGCCATATCCAATTTAGAGCATCCCTCTAAGAGACAGACAGTGCAAACGAGCTGTGGTGGACTGAGATCATCCTGATCAATGCAGTACACAAAAGCAAGACTTGTTCCTTGATTGTCCACTTTACTCCTGTGTTTCTTGCCCAAGGATTACTCAGTGTACCTGACTCAGGAAAGTTTTAGACATTCTCATTTTTTTCTTTTGCGTGAGCTCTTCTCCTGGCTATCCAGAGATAGGACACCTGGGAATGGTTCAAAGTTGCACCCAGGGTAGTTTTAGACTGGGCATTGGGAAGCATTTCTTTACCTAGAGGGTAAAGAGGTTTCCTGGAGAAGTAGCTGGTGTTCCAGTCTGTCAGGGTTTAATACCCTTAACAACGTATTTGAACTTTTGATCATCCCTGATCCCCAGGTGGATTAGATGATCATTACAGATTCCTTCCAAAAATCCCACCTTTAAGGTGGCAGAAGGCCTGCATGGATGAACAAGGAGCTCCCACAAAAACTCAAAATAAAGGCTCTGAATACCTCAGAAGGAAGCATGCAAGGGTTGGAATCAGGGTGGGGTGACCTAGGACAAGTGACACTGTCCAAGTGCAGGGACAAGGGTGCTAAAGTAAAAATCCACTTGGAGCTGAATTTTACAGGTGAAGTGCACCAGGAAAAACTTCTGCAAGCACATATGAACCAAAAAGAAGCCCAGTGGGAATTTTGGTTTGCTTTTGAATGGGGCTGTGGACCTGGTGGCAGAGAACACTACAAAAGTTGAAGTATTCTATGCCTTCTCCATCTGTATTTAGTAATCAGACTGCCTTTCATGAATCTCAGGGCCCCAAGAGCAGGGGAAATTCCAAAGCAAGGAAGTCCCACCTTCAGTGGAGGAGAATTAGGTTTGGGAACCTTTAAAGAGACTGAACATACACGTGTCTATAGGAGCTCCTGGGATGCACCCCTGAGTGCTGAGATATGTGGACAAGGTCATTGCAAGGAAAATTTGAGTTTTCTTTGAAAGGTGGCAGCAGTTCTGATAAGTTCCTGAGGACTATTAGAAAGCAAATGTCACACCTGTCTTCAAAAACAGCAATGAGGAGAATCCGAATACCTCCTAGGAAAAAGAAAAAGTAAGGCTTAATAAAACTCCACCTTGAGTAGTCAAAGGCAACAACCAGAATCCCATTTAGCTTTCTGTTCTCAAGATAGATACATTTCTCTCCATATTTTTTTCCTATATCTCTGCATGTTCCAGCTCTGTAAATGTATTAGCAGTAGTTCTTGGACTTTCTCCAGTTTTCAATCTCTCTTCTCCACAAAGGAGCACAGAATTGGGCAGACTATTCAGATGACTGGAAGCAGAATATCCAGACTATTCACAAGAGCCAAGGAGTGGGGAAGAGTGGGAAATAATCCCTTCTTTTGACCTACTGACTGCAGTCTATTTGTGGCAGCCTGTACTTTTTAGAAGGCTGAAAGTAGAAGAGCTATACCTGCACAGGCCTGGTATGGGTCAAATTCTATTTACTGTCCAAGGTGGAATAAACCACCTGGAATGGATCCATTTGGCTCCAGGGTGAGATACAAGGGATGTATCATTCTATGGGTGTCAATGGTCTGTGGGCACAATTTTCATCTGTGGCAATTCTGCAGGTAATTTGTACCAGCTTTAACTGATTTCTCTAGAAAGTAACATGATTCTCATTAGCTCGAATATGTCATGGGCTAAGAATGTGCACAGAGCCTCCTACTGTGGCTCAGTTGACTCACAGCAACACTCTCCTCTGCGTCTGAGTCCTCAGACCCAGTTTTCTATTTCTTAAGTCCTGGCAAAAGAGAAGAGATGAAAGCGGCTCTCTCTGATATGTCAGACACAAACCCTGGAAGAACTTCAGAGGCAGGTTTGGTTCTGAGCATCCTCCCTGGTCAGCTGCTTTGATGAACTGATCCAAAATCCTGACCTCAGACACACAGGAAATGTGGATCCAGGTCTGAACTGGACTCTGCCTGTAATGTATAAATTCACATCTGTCTCAGCTATTAATAAATCATTGTCCGAATGGAGCTTGAACAGGTTTTCTCTGATCTCTGCTGGATTGATATCTCCTGAAAAAGAACTTCTTCTTTCCAAAAGCAACTTCTCTGTTTAATCTCTTTGCTCTTTTATGCAGCCATGAGAAACCTTTATGTAGAAAGTCATACACTTTTCAACATGAAAATTTGGCTCTTTTTGTAATAAAAAAGGTGAGAAAAAAAATTTATAATTTTGTTCCTTACTGTCCTAAAAAGCAAATGCAATATGCAGAGGGAAAACCTGCTTACACAGAGAACACGTATTTCTGGGCATCACTGTAGTGAGCAGAGGGAGGATGTTCAATTAGTCTCTTTACCACAAGCTCCCCAGTTAGTCTCCCTCTGGAAAATAGGTGAGAAATTCTTATATTCCTCTCAATATGTTAATCAGACAACTGGTATCACAGTTCTATAACTGTGTAATACCAGTCCCCCTTGGCAGATATATTTTATTTGGATAATGATGTGAAATTTAAGATCTACGTTTCAATTGTAGAGAGCCATAGGCAGTTGTCAATTTTAGTGACAGACATGAACCTGGAGCTAAATTCCTGTGCACAAGCAAAAATTCCAACAGGCGTAGAGCAATTCTGGTCCCTTAATAGAAATATGTTTTCTCCCATTGAGGGGCACTATTTTTAAACTGCGTGTTGATTCTCCTGGTGCTTCCAAACCCCAAATGTTCCCAGATGCTTCCTTTTATCTGGACAGTTTGGTGGCCTCAGCTACCGAAGAATTTCCTGTGAAATGTAATGGTTATCTGCTTTTCCTGGGTAAAGTGGCCATTGCTTTGGTTCACCTGACATGTGAATCTCCTGCAGTTTTTTTCCCATTTTAAATGCAATCCTGCCTTGTCATGACCCTTTTAATACTGTATTTTTCAGGGCAGATCATAGAACAGAATCATAGAGCTATTAAGATCAGAGAAGAAGAATAATTTCATCAAGTCCAATCTTTGAATTTTACAAATATAATGATTTTAAATGCACACTATGCTCTCTATCTCCAATTCACTTCAAAATTTCTTAATCCTAAAACATCTTCTGTGTCCAGTGCAAAGGAGGATTTTCTTCAGCTCTAGCTAAAACTTGAAGAGCTGTCCAGAGTGGTTATTTAGACCTCTCATCTTTTTTTTTTTTTTTTTTTTTAACAGGCAATAGCCAACAGAAAATCTCTTGCTTTAAATACCAAATTTTAGGTGTAAAATTTCAGCTTTCTTCTTTGAGATCCCATCCAATCTAAACCATTCTGTGATTCCATGATTTTTATAATTTTTCTCCCATGTGGTGCAGCTGTACACACAGACAGGGTTCTCATAGACCTTCCTTTTCTCAAGGCTGAAATGAATCACTCCAAGCCTCTCTGCAGTCCTCCCTGAGAGAAAACTCCCTGGAACAAACATTTCTGGAACAGGGTGAGTCCTAAACTCTGGGAAAATTTATTTTCTTCTACATAGACTCACAGATCTTGAAGCTAGGCACAGATTTAGGCATCTGTTCTCTGGCTGAAGAACACCTTAACAGATATTCTGGAAGCAGCCACGCTTGTTTAGAGGTTAAGACAAATAAATTGTGTGATCAGAGGTAGGTGGTGACCATTAGCTCTGCCATGGTATGGTGACCATACCACTGCCCACATTGGTGCTGGCTGGATGTCACTTGTCACCAGAGTAGGCATTTGCATCTGACCAGATCATCCCAGTCGCCTTCAGAGAGGCAGGAGGTGGGAAAGGTCCTTCTGGGATGCAGTTTGTCTCATTCCCCAGGCACGTTTCTAAAGCAGGTCAGATGGGTCAAGCCCTGGAAATGTCTGCTCCTCTCTGTGACTGCAAAGTGATTAAAGCAGACAGGGACCTGCTGGAGGCATCTGGAGGCAGGAGGGACACGCACAGCCCAGGTGAGGGTGGGTGCCTCGGATTTCGCCATTCCAAGTCCCCAGGCACCAGAGATTGAGACATGGCCAGAACAAACACATCCCTCTTCACTGTGGGTGGAACACTCGGTGCCCACACCACAGGCAAATGCCAGCCCTGAGCACATCTCCCTCACTGGTGCTGTACCCAGGGCTGATTATTGCTCTGGGCCAGGGAGGAGCCCATGGAAGAACGGTGTTCACAATCCCCTCTGCTCCTGAAAAACCTCAAATCCTCTCTTCCTTTCTCTAGGGTGACTGCGTCGTTGGAGCCAAGCACCTCATCTGCTGCAGGAGCTCTTCAAAACCTTCCTATACCTGTGTATTTGCCAAAATATTTAAGTAGTGAAGGTACTGAAGAGTTTATATTCTTTGGAGTCAGACATCATTTTACATATCTGGCTGCCATAATGTGCATTTCACAATGAAATTTCCTCATTTTGGGCACAGTCTTTTCATGTTAACATCTGCAGGTGTTTTGATATCACCATGAGAGTTGAAGAGAGACATGTCACCATAACTCATATTTTTGTCACAGAAGCAGTTTGTCCTCTGAGCAGTTTCCAGACAAAGAGCCCAGCATTCCAGAAGAATGAAACGTGAATTTAAAGAAAGGTTTCCATTTTCCCAAAGAATCAAGGAAACCATGGGCTTTAATCATATTTATAATTCCTTTAAACAAGATTAGTTTTTCCTTATGTTAACAAAGACCATGGTGCTTTTTGTCACGTTGGAATTGTGATGAGATTTAGCACACCAGGATTTGAGAACAGAAGCTGACAGGTTTTTATTCACAATTGTTTTGGTAGTAGATTTTTCCTTTTTTCTTTTTATTTTTTTTTTCTCCACCATTCTTTCTTCTTCAGATTCCATCTCTATTGATCTTTAATGGCTTCCAGATGGGATCACGTTTGGCCATTTTATAGGCTGAGCTCTGAAAGACTAAGCAAATATGGTGTAAGCAAACAGCCCATTAGCTAATAAAAAATAAAAAGGCACTGCAAATATACTAATAAAGTCTGTAATGTCATAATATATTAAGGAGATGACAACTGCACAGGAAATGGGCCTGGCCTGGCTGCATGGAATAATGAGGGAGTTTTAACAGCTTATGGTAGAGGTAACAGCTGCTGGGTAAGAGGGAAACGTTGCTTATGTTTTATGTTGTAGATGAAACAATACATGAAGGGCCTTCCTGCTAAGGCCTTGACTGTCAGCTAATCCTGGAATTCCTTTGTGGGAGAAGGAATCTTCCCACCCTTGTGGTTTCTACAAGGCTGGGGATGCCAGCAGCAGGAATGAGTTGTTGAACATCACCATATTGTGCATATTGTGCCACACCATAACTTGTGTGCCACTCATGTTTATCCCAGCCACAGAGGAGTCCTGTCCCAAGAGACCCCTTGTCCCAAGCCCCTCTCCAGATCTCTTGGAACCCCTTAAGGTGCTGGAAGGGGCTCTAAGGTCTCCCTGGATCATCTCTACTCCAGACTTAACCTTCTCAGCCTGTCTCTGTAGACTAGGTGTTCTGGCCCTCTTGTCACCAGAGAACAGCCATTCCTGTATAAACCCTGCAAAAAGTGCCCTGGAAAAGGGAATTTCAGTTTGAGCAGCACATACATGGATCCGCCTGTGTGTGTGTGTGTTTGGATGAGCATGGGGTAGAAGAGTGTCTGTTCCAGAGCTCTTGGCGTCTGCTTTCTTGTGGTGGCATGGGAAGTATGACTTACAACATTTTGGGGTGTCTCTGCAGGTCTAAGTACCTGATTGGACCAGGATGCGTTAGAGGTTGTAGTGGCAAGTGAAGAAGCTAAAGAGAAGGAAACCTCTCCCAGTCCAGGACAGGTATGCTCGGATTGAGCTGCCCGAGTGCTTCAGGCAGAACTTCCCTCAGCCTAAATCCAGGGTTTTGCGGTCCACAGTTGCGAAAGAACTGGGACCAAAAACTCACATTTTGCTCTTGCGGTTCTTTACTCATAAATCTCAAGTTTCTTTCCTTTGGAACAAGCGGCATTAAATTCCTGAAATACAGACTTAGATTACCTGCCACCGAGGTCTTGTGTGTCTTTTTGTCAATCCTGGAGGCCAATATTTAAAAAATCTGGGTTTTTTTTGGGCTGTATTCTGTTTTATTGCTTGGAAATAATAAATATTTGGTTTTCCTGTCACTTCTTATCTCCTAATTGCAGTCCTAATACGAATACATACAACAACACTGTGTTTCTATGTCTGTACAGAAAATGACAATAAGATTAAGAACATGAGCTTGATTATAAAGGCACCATTAAATTTTGGCATCATCCACGTTGTGCACTCCACTCCTTCCTTTCACAAATGGTGCAGCCGTTTGTTTTCGGCCGCAGAAATCTTCATTAAAGTTGAGGAATTAAATATAGTGCTTTAGCTAATTAATTATGGTTTGATCATTTTGACACCTCCAAATGACTCAGCCACATACCTGGAAGCTTTGTCAACTCAATTGCATCTTTATTTTTGTTGCCTTTAACCAACAATGAAGACTAATGCCACTCTTTCTAGTTTTCAATCACCTCTACAGAAGTGCTCCCCTGGCAATGTGCAGGGACAGACCTAATTAATCCCTCATCTGCCCTGCGCCGTGTCTATACATCACACTGGCAGTTGGAACTGCTGCTTGTTTTAAGGCTATTGCTGCAATGAAATGCTCATCTGTTTTTCAATAATTTTACCACAGGTGGTGATTTGTAATTAGAAAGGGCAGAATCCGAATTTTGATTTTTTTTTTTCTTATTATCATTATTTTTTTTTATTATTGTTATTTGTTAGGAGAAGCGAGATAACAGGGGGAATAATGATAATGATGATGATGATGATGATGATGATAATAATAATAATAACTGCTGCACAGCATGGAGGGAGCATTAACTTCTGGCACCATGAACAAGAGTGGATTTTGAGCTCATTGAAGGAAAAGAACAAAGATTTGCACTGATGTGTCTGCACACAGGTTAAAGATCAATACAGATTTTTGCTGAACAGAGAGGAGCTTTGGAAGCTCAGAACCTATGCAGAGCACTGAGAAGACCCCACTACCAATAGTCACAGAATCACAGAATAGTTTGGGTTGGGAGGAAGCTTAAAAATCATCTACTTCCAATCCCCTTCACCACCCCCCCCAACACCTTCCACTATCCCAGGTTGCTCCAAGTCCTGTCTAACCTGGCCTTGGACACTTCCAGGGGTCCAGGAGCAGCCACAGCTTCTCTGGGCACCCTGTACCAGGGCCTCCCCACCCTCACAGGGAAAAATTTCTTCTTAAGATGTAATCTAAATATAACCTCCTTCAGGTAAAGGCCATTCCCCCTTGTTCTATTATTCCATACCTTTGTGGAAAGTCTCTCTCCAGCTCTCTCCAAAGCTCCCTCTAGGTCATGGGAGGTTTCTGTAAAGTGTCCCTGGAGCTTTTACTTCTCACTTTCCTACATTTTCCCCTGCATTTTGCTAGTCCCTTTTCTACCTTTTTTCCACAATCTACCTCATCTGCTACTGTTCCCTGCATCAAATAATCTCCTGGCTGATCAGCTGTGGTGCACAAGTTCTTACTCGCTGACACCAGGTTTTGGAAGTGTGATTTACCTAACAGCATGGCATGTGCCAAAATTCCTGCATCGCTTTAGAATGACATCACAGAATCAGGGAAGATTTGTGTTGTAAGGATCTTAAAGAACACCTCAGTGTAACTCTTCCCTGGACCATGCAAGTTATTCAGACTGAGAATTTTAGAGATCCTGGTGTGTGTTATGTCTAGCAGCATTTTCAAGAGAACATTGGTTCTAATGCTCTTTTATTTCAGCTTATTGGAACTTGAGATCTTAGCAAATATTTCTGTCTTTAGTACACTCCTGAACCCAAAACACACCTCATGTTCCTCTAGCTTCCTTGTTGATTCCTTATTTTTTTTGAAAACCACACAGTTATACAGGAAAAAGTTTAGGTCCAACTACTTTCTGAATTGGCCCATGTGCCTTTTAATGAAGACTTCCCTCACATTTCAGGGTAAAGCTGAATTCAGCTTTTCATAAGGCAATGAAATATGACTTAACTTAAGGAATATAAAGCCATAACTCTTACATTAGCACAGTCCAGTGAGAGAGCTGGCTTGCAGGCCTTTCTTTAAATGTTTTGTGTGAGCTGGAACAGTTTCAAAAGCACAAGCCTATCCCACACCATCCTATTGTTTCAGAAACAGCAAAATCTTCAAGGGATTAGAAAATCTGGGTGCAGTTCCAAGCTCCAAAACAGACATTAAATCTCTCTCTGCAGGTTATGAGGGGTGTACCACCCTTCTGAGAGGTTTTACCCTGTTGTGAGGATAAGGGGATGAGTAAAACTGAGTTTAAAGTCTGCTCTTTGTGGTGTCAGAGGTCTTTTCCAAGCTTTGAGATTCTGTGTGTTGCTGGTAAGGAAAGGAGAGGAGTAGGTTGGTTTGCTGCTTCTGCTGCCAGCAAGGATGGGATGTACAAGAGGAATTAATGGGTTTCCACTTGATCAGACCCTCTCTCCATCTCAGCAGCCTCAATGAACCTGGTTTTCACCACGTGCACCTCAAGTAAAGTATTTGCCATGATGGTAGGCTCAGCCCCTTCCTGGATTTCTCATACTTAGACCTGGTTTATGTTATGCCTGTTGTGCTTATTTGGTTTTAGGAAAAGGTTCCCAGCTGGTCATGCAGATAAGGTGGGTTCCTCACCTGTGTTCCCAATCCCATTTTCTAATGTTCTCCTTTCAATCTCATCTGTTCTCCTTGATCTTCCCACCTCTGACCTCACAGTTCCCTGACCAAAATCCACCAGGATCTGAAGGACAGAACTATATGAGTCTTAGATGTTAGATCAGCCTTGGGTTTGATGGTTTTGTTTGTTTCCTTGTTTTAATTTTGGCCTACTAAAGGAGAAATAGATTGAATGGGAAAAAAATATAAAGCCCAAGACACAGGGCTGTACCTCTCCCTCCCTCCCTGTCCCCAAAGCAAATTCATGAACTGAGCACCCAGACAAGTCACAGGCTCTGGGAATTACCAGACAGATCCCATGTGCTTTTCTGGCTCAGCTTATTCCTGAATATTACTTTTCTCTTTCCGTTTTCCTCTCTCTCAGGGCACCTTGCCCATTTCCTAATGCTCTGAAAGCTCTTTCTACGTGGCCAGGCATTTTGTTTTAATTTTTTTTAATGAATTCAGCTCAGCGCCCACACATCCCCTTAACCATGGATTTGTACACTCAAGAGAAGACATGGAGAGATATTGATGTTTTTGGCTGGCATTCATGCCCTCAGTACCCCCTTTTAAAAAAAAAAAAAATCTTCATTTTTTTTTTATTAATATACATGTTTTCTTGGCTGTTTGCACGGGAGCCCATCTGTTAGAATGGCACAGTTCCTGCTCACAAGTGGAATCAGACCCTTGCTGGAGGGGTGGGTTTTAGGCACTGTTGGGATTTCAGGCAGCAGGAGCGCTCCAGGAAGGTGCTCCCCTGTGTCAGCACTGGCACCACCTGCCTCCCTCCACATCCATGCACCAGTTGACACCACGGCACCAAAGGCCAGGGGGGGCCAAGCGGGTGGGGACAGGAAGGCACAGGGCTTGGGGGATGCCAGGAAAACCACTGGTGTTGGAACAGTGTCCCAGAAAGGACATGGAATGGTTAAAGAACCCACATGTATCCAATAACTGAAAAGGAAAACAACACTCGTGCGAGACAGAGCAGGAGACACCAATTCCTAGACAGTTTAAGGCGTCAGCTGAGATCTGAGGAACTGATTTTTCTGTGTTTGAGTAGACATCTGAGACAAATTTCCCAGGGTTGGGTTGGAGGAAGGGCTGTTTGCAGGCAACACATGAGCCATCTTTAATAATTTAGGCAGAAGGGACCAGATAGGTGATGCAGGAGGACCTGGAATGTAGCGATGATTCTGGAATATTTGGTTTTCATTAAAAACAACAACCGAAAACCCCACCTTTTTAAATTTTATTCCCCATTTCCCTGCAAAATCTCTTTCCTCTCCAGAGGGAGCTTGAGCAGGAACAATGTTGGCCAGGGGAGTGGTGGAGTCACCATCCGTAGAAGTGTTCAAAAACCACATGGATGCAGCATTTGGGAAAACTGTTAAGTGTGAACATGGTGGTGCTGGGTTGATGGTCAGAGTTGGTGTTCACAGAGATCTTTTCCAACATAAATTATCCTGTCATTCTACAGTTAAAATATTTCTCCATTTGGTACCTTGTACTGCAGTTAGTGGAAGTTCAGATTAACTTCATAAAAGATGTGTGGCCTGAAAAGCTCAATAAACAGAGATTTAAAATTTAGTCCATTGGTTTAAATTTCTTTATGGGGACAGATTACAGAACTCGCTGTTTGTGGTTATTCTTAACACTGATTTTAACATGGTCTTCAGGTTTCTTTAGAGAAATTCAACATCTGTCTTTATCTGCTAGCCAAAAAAAAAAAGAATTTTTCATATAATTTTTCACTTCTTCTTGTCCAGACTTCTCTTTCAGCACTCACTCAACTGGAAAATTGGGAAGATGTAGAAGGTGTTATGAAAAGAAAATGGATAAATCAAAATTACCCACAGTGTGACCCCTTCTTCATGATCCTGAGAAACAAGCATACAGGGAGGAGGGGAAATAAAAGGGGGGGGTGGGAAAGTGAGTCAAAAGATTCTTAATTGATCAAACCAGAAAAACTCAAATATGAAAGAGAAGGAAGTTCCATCTTTTTTAAAAAGATAACTGGACAAAAGTGCCTTTGGTAATTTGTGCCTGGTTTCTCTGGCTGGATAACAGGTATGTCCTGTGCTCTCTTTACAGGTGGCATTTCCTGTGACACCTGCATGGATCTTTGCCAGGGAAAAGAGCAGAACCGGGCCACAGTCAGCTCTCAAATGTAGATTATTTCAGATGAGACAGCCTGGCTCCTCCTTTGGCTAGGGAAACAGAACAAAGATTTTCCCCCTGCTGTTAAAGACACTGATTAGCTTTCTGCCCATGATTTTCTTTGAGTTTTAAGTTTTAAATTTTTCAATCACAAATACAAAACTCTACATATTTTAAAAAACAATTGGTCTTCTTACAGACACATCCAAGCCTCTCTTTTTAGAAATGAGACAAAAGGGCTTCAAGAGAGAAGTTAAGGACAAGTCCAGGTGGGTGTAGTGCAAAACTGGTGGTAAATATCTTTGAAGCACTGGGAATGAGATTATAAACAGCAGGTAAAATCCACAGAAGAATGAAAACTCAAATCCAGGTTTTCCCCAGGTTAAGGTGGATTTTATTTTTCAGACTTTCAGAGAGATTTCTGGTTGTATTAATGAGAGAGGAAGACCTCAAAATATTGTGACAAAAGAACAATAATTCTGCTGTTACACCAAAGCTATGCGTGTGGTCTTCATTCGGTTAAATTTTCAATTTTTCCTTATTTATTTTATTTAAATAAAGTAAAAAAATGCAAACAAAAATGACCCATAACCTTGCAAATGTGGTGACTGTATTTAAAAAACAAAACAAAACAAAACCCAACCAACCAAAAAACCAAACAAATAAACTACAAATAATCTGGATTTATCAGCTAATAGCCAGCAGATACAGAGAGTAAATAACACTCTGGTCTCCAGACAGGGGTGGTGGCATCCACTCCTATGATTGCTTTTCAACTGCTCAAGCTGTAATTATTTAAAACCTGTTAGGAAATTTAGTATCTATTATTCTGGCTCCTTTTTGCTCATGAATTGTGAATTTGAACATGGTCTAAAGGGGAAAGGAATAAGAAAAACTAAATTTCTGCATGGTTCTGTCCCAACATTTTCTGTATCAGGAAGCAGGATCCCAATTTGTCTTTTGATTTAAAGTTCAGCAGTTTCTCAGATGATTAGGTAGCAATGTTCATTCCAGTTAATCCTGGATATAAGGTATAATAATTAAAAAAAAAAAAAACATACCAGAGCTGCTTCTTACTGCAGCTTTTTAGCTTTTCTAGCATTAAGATTGATAAATATTAATCAAATATTTTGAGTTCAATATACAATTAATTGTTCTCATCCCAAACTTGGTCTCTGGGAAGCAGAGAAGCCTAAATTCTTCCCTTAATGGAGTGAGAGCATGGTTCCTACATTAGTTCAGGACACTGGTGGGACAATAAAGGCATTGCATGTTGGCAACTTGCATTTCCTCTAGCCTCTGGATAAAAGATTTGAGTTTTGTGCTTGCTGCCAATCCTTTAACGATCTTACACACCCTATAATCACCCTAAAATTTTGGAATAAAAGGGGGGAAAAAAGAACTGAAAAGGAAAAATAAAATCCTGCGGGCTGCCTTAGCCAAATATTTTGGACTTGAAAGCTATTTGATCATTAGTCTAAGTATGGATAATCAGTGTAATGGTAAATAAAGAAATTATACACTGAAACTGAAAAATCACTTGGTAAAAGCCCAAAGAATTATATCTTTTCTGGAAGCTAGATTTCCCAGTGAAAGGAAAATGCTATTTCCCCCTCATTGTGTAGCACTTCTTGAGGTGTTTCACTGCTCTGTGTGTCTGTATTTTTATAGCACTTCAATACTGGCATTTCCTTATCAAATGTGGCTTCACAGTCTGCCAAAAATATCGAGATGTACAGAAGATGAGAAGCTACATCATCATGTCTAACAGACATTAAACTCAGCTCAAGTTTTTAATATTGCCTTATCTTCTCCATTTAATTTCTCCTGATATTTTTTTTGCCTAAGTTTTGTCTTTTAGATTGTAGAATAAAACTGGAAAGATATTTTCATTCAGGTTTGCATTTCTAATCTTTGTGCTGAGGATGCTGTGGGACACTGAAGTGTGTTCACAAGAGACCAATGCACAAGAAGGCACTGGAAGAGGAAATTTTAACTGCAGAATTCCAAACACACACATTTGTAGAACACAGGGATCGGAGCCTGAAGTCTCTGAAATTGGGGCAGGAGGATGCAATGGGAAGGTTTGACTGTTAATAGGCAGGCAGGGCAAAGGAGTTTTCAGATTTCACACCACCTCTCTTGGTTGTATCTACACCGGGGTTATAAGGGAAAATCTTTGTCCCAAAAATTCACAATCCAGAAATGAACAGAAAGAAGGAACAAAATTAATACACATAATCAAAAGATCATGGAATCGTAGAATGCTTTTTTGCGAAAGGAGCCATTAAAAGTCATTTAACCCAAACCCCCTGGAATAAGCAGGGATATTTTCAACTAGATCTGGTTGCTCATAGCCTCAAAAGAGGTGAGGAGGAGATGGAAAGAGATGAAAGAGGAAAGGTTTTTGGAGAAATACAGAAATAAATGAAGGAACCATGTGGAAGATGACATTACTGGAAACACATCTGGAGAGGTGCTCCTGTGAAAGGGGAACTGCAGCCCTGTGGGGACTGTGACCCATGGGTGACCTGTGCCAGAGCAGGAACAGACACCTGCCCTTGACAGATTAAAAAAAAATAAAACAAAGAACCCCCAGTCTAGTTCATACAGCATCTAAATCCTTTTATTTTTAAGTATGGTTGCCTGGATCAGAGCGCTGTGATACTGGTATGTATGGAATGAGGAGAAATTCACATTGCTTTGAAACACTGATGGTTGTGCAGGTTTCTTAACCTTGGCTCTAGAAGTACAGCAGTCACACACCATGTGTGTACCTCCCTGACAAATTTAAATAAAAAAAAAAAAACACGTGAATAATTCCAATACATACAACACTTAAATAGTCATTTTTAAGCACCAAGTCCACACAGTCACTGATACTAGAAGCAGGCTACTCTGGTATCTTCTCAGCATTCCCCTGGATGTTCTACTCTGTGTGATGTGACCATATTTCTGGTGATTTGCTCAACCCTAATGACAGAGCTTTTTACAGCATTGGCAATGGAAGTTCACCTCAAATCATCCAGAAACTATCCTCAGTACAACACCAGTTTTCTCTGCCTCATATAGCCTATGGTCTTGATAGTCTGTTCTTAATCAAATCAAATATTTCCCACTTTTAATAGGCTACTGGGTCTTAAAGCACAACCTCTAGTCAGAAACACCACAATCTTTAAACATCTTCTGGAGACAATCCCCGTCTTTCTAACTGTTTAGCTGCAGCTCTAAATCTTCAACATCTTTCCCTCTCCTTTATAACCTCAAAAAGATTAAATGTCTTTTTGCCCAGTTTTATATCATCTAATTTTGTCCTAGAAGAAAACAAAAGAATAATTTCTGCCTTACTACAGAAAAACCAATCTCAGAGCTCAAATTAATTTGTGGTATTTAAACACTGTTATTTCATTAAAGTTGAGGGATTTTTAAATATTACTGCTCGGTGTACAAAGAAAGCAGTCCTGGATGTGTTTCTTTTTTTGTGTCACTTATCTTACCCAAGAGCACAGACAACAAATAATGTAACTAAAATCACAGAATCAGGAAGTCATTAAGGTTGGAAAAGACCTCTAAGCCCATCAAGTCCAACCAGTAACCCAACATTGCAAGGTCCACCACTAGATCATATGCCTCAGCTCCACATCTACACATTTTCTGAATACTTCCAGGAAAAATGACTCCACCATTTCCCTGGACAGCCTGTTCAAAAATTCAGAGCAAAGTCGTGGTGGGTGTGGTTTCATACCGTGTATTCACCTTGGATTTTTGTGGTAGATAAGAAGTAATATCCCCTTTCAAATATAATAATGTACTTTGCCAACATACATGCTGTACTTTGTGTGGTTGAATTATCTATAAAATTCTGAAGACAGGAGGGGGAAAATTATATTGAATCTTTCTGAAATCTTGAATACTCACAAATTCCATGGTTGCCTTCATGCTATACATGAAATATGCGATATCACAGTCATATTGTCCTCATGGTATCATGTGACTCCTTTATATAAATCCACTTTTTCTAGTATGATGAGAATAAAATTCCAGCTTTGTTTCTAGGGATTCCATTTTCTGGAGATACTTACCAGTATACTGGGCACAAAAGGCAGGAGCTCTGTCACCCCATAAAATAAGATCATAATTTGTACAAGAAATGTCCAACCACCACAGTTTATTGAGACCTCTATGACCATGCTGAGGGTTGTCTTTTGACAGCAAAAGCAGAAATTTATAGATATTTCTGGTAAAATAAACAGAATATAACCTCATAAAGGGGCAGTAATTAGTAATTATCTGTTAATCACAGTGTGTGATGCACTAAGAGGCATATTTTTTGCTTTAATGGAATTACTCTGTGTAGGAAAAGGTGAAAAGGTCAAGACCTGGACCTCATACCTCTTCCTCCACCTTTAATTTATGCAGCTTCCACTGGTCCAAGACCCTATCAAGACCAGTTGCAGGATAAAAGGGAAAATAGGGATTGAAAAATAATGGAGATTTTCCAAGAAGTGAGATCTGTAGGAGTAATTGAAAATCCAGTGGTATCCTGCATGCAGTTAAATGTGAGTGGACAGAGGACTGGAGGACGTTCCCATCGGTTGGAGAGAGCATTCCTGAGCTCTGAGGAGTGGACAGAGCACTGTCCTCAGAGTCTTTTGTCACCTCTGATTTTAATGGCTCCTTGAGATCCATAGCTTAGAAATATGGGGACATGTATTTAAATGATTTGTGAGGTTTGCACATCCAAGGAATGTTTTAGCTGTCGCGATATCCCGTAATGGGCTTGGTGCAGAAAAGGCAGGAAAAGCAAACCATCTTCTTGGCCTGGATTTGCCAGAAAAGCCTCTGCTTTCTCCCACTGATCAAAGTTGTCATTTCTCTGGTAGTTCCCAGTGTATGTTACTGTCAGAGAGCAGGGAGAAGGAAAAGGGGGGGGGGAAATAAAGAATTTTTAAAAATATATAAAAAGAAAACCTCAAATCATAAAAGTCATCATAACAAACTTGCCGCTGAGTGAAGTTGCTGTTTGGTTGAGCGTGGTGACTGCTGTGCTGTGACAGATCCTGTCAGGGAGGCACTGCCCCAGCTTGCAGGTGTAAGCATGACCTATCAAACTGAATGGGAGCTGACAGAAGGGATTTCTGCAACGTGAAACAGAGAGCTGACATGAAAACAGTGACGTGTGAGGGACCGAATCACCGCGAGCGCAACTGTCACAGATGATGTCCAGAGAAATGACAGGAGAATACCAACTTTACTTGATGTCAGTTTAGTTGTCCTTTGTGTTTGGAGGAGTAACTACTAGGAAGGGCAAAAAAAAATAAAAAATACAAGGGAGAAAAAAAAGCAACAAAAACTCCACGTGAATATCACTTCAGCACAAGATCCAAAGTGGTTTTTATGTCTTCCTGCAATATTATTAGCATAAACAATTTTATGTGTTGATTTTTATTTTTTTACATGCCCTATTCTGGCTAGAATGGTAGGTTTATATAAACTATTTTAAGACTGATATTTTATTTAGGCTACAATGGCCTCCTGTAACCAGTGCTATCAGTTATTTATTGCTACTTCTACAAGTATTAAATCAGTTACCCTTTCACTGTGAGAGGTGAGTATTTTCAGTATTTTCTGATTATAAAAACTAAAACCATTCCCTATGATAGCTAAAGTTTGTGTCACATTGTTTTGCAGACTTCCTGCATTGAAAAACACTTTGTTCCTCCTCCTGACATGATTTTGTGTAGCTCTTAAACTCTCTGGGTCAGGAGCAATCTTTACCTTGCACTTTTCAAAGTGCAATAAAATCTCATCCAGAACAGGCACCTCTCATGTGTCTCATGGAAAAAAGCCTCACTGAAGAGTAGAAATTGTTTAGATGTGTTGAGATGGAAATAAAAACTTCTCATCTTTTCATGGATTATTCAGCCTTACTGGGAGTGCTGATGTTCTAACTCTAAACCCTCCATAGTCCAAGAGACAGGAGATTAATCACGACCTCCCTCTGCTTGTGCCAGGCTGGATGGCAGGATTGACATGAAGACAGTGAGATGTGAGGGCAGCCCTTGAGAGAAAAAAGGCTCCCACTTCTCCCGTGGTTTCAACTAGAACACACCAAAAACATTTCTCCAAGCCTGCAAGCAAAGTAGATTTTAAAATCCTTTCTTCCTCTGTGACCAAAGTGCCCCAAAGTAGATCCAATCCCATATTCTTATTTTTCTGAGCAAGCTGACATTGCCCAGGACAAATTACAGATGATGAGCAAATTATAGACTGGAGAGAGCCCCAAATGGTAAATTTCTCATTCTGTTGCCTCAGTAATTTGATATCGTTTAAAAACCAACCAACCAACCAACCAACCAACCAACCAACCAACCAATCAACCAACCAATCAACCAACCAATCAACCAACCAATCAACCAACCAATCAACCAACCAACCAACCAACCAATCAACCAACCAACCAATCAACCAACCAATCAACCAACCAATCAACCAACCAACCAATCAACCAACCAACCAATCAACCAACCAACCAACCAACCAATCAACCAACCAACCAATCAACCAACCAACCAACCAACCAACCAATCAACCAACCAACCAATCAACCAACCAATCAACCAACCAATCAACCAACCAACCAATCAACCAACCAATCAACCAACCAATCAACCAACCAACCAACCAACCAATCAACCAACCAATCAACCAACCAACCAACCAGAGAAAAATCCCCAAAATTCAAACAACTTGATTTAGGTCAAGTTCATATAATAGAATAACAGAGTTTATCAAAATTGATATTTTCAAATGAGGTCAGAATTTAAATTTCAAGGGGAGGTTGGATGGGTCTTGGAGCAACCTGGTCTAGTGGAAGGTGTCCCTGCCCATGGCAGGAGTTGGAACAAGATGAGCTTTAAGATCCCTCTCAATCCAAACCATTCTGGGATTCTGGGATTCTATGGATGGGAGTAACCAGAATATTTTTGTCTGACCTTGGGTGAGTCCCTTTCTCTTCCTTCACTTTTTCTCCCTGGATCTCATCTGCTTGGTGGAAAGATCCATTTTCTTTCTTAGTCAAATTCCAAGTCTACAGAAGTCTGTAGGAGTATTTCCATTGACATCACAGGGCTCTGGACCAGCCCATCAGGAATTGTACCATGCCTTGTTCAGATGTGGAAAAATTGCATTTGAAGCCTCCAAATGCCCCTATGTTGTAAATAATAGTCAACATTTCATCAAATTAATTCAGCTGGCTATCAAGTCAGATGATAGTTACAGCTGATCAAAGCCTAAAACATTTGTTTATAAGCACTGTCTTTATTTTCATGTGTTCCAGCTGAGGAGGAAAAAAAGCCAAAAAAGTCAGAAATGTCTTAAAAGGTGGAATTGCTGAAGCATTTTCTTTAAGAAAATTAATATAACCTTATTAAAATTCCATATATATACAGCTTGCAATATCTTTTTTTTTTCCAGATGAATGACATGTTGAAGCAAAACAGACAAAATTATTAAATTTGAAACTATGGAAACAATGTCAAATTATTCTTGATGTACTGGATTTTGTTGAATTACTGTGCATAACAGTACATTAGAATTTAGCGAAACCCCACATTTTCTGACAGAAAACGATTTTATCTGAAACCAATTGAGTCTTTTCTAACACCAATTAATTCTGATCATAGAACAAATCACATAATAAATGGTACATGTGATCAAAGGTCTAACAAATTGTTCAGAAATGCTGAGATTATATGATAGATCATTCTTTCTTTGGGAATCATATTTAGATAGGGCAGCAGCCACAATATGATAAAAGACTTGAAAGAAACAAACTACCTGTAAACATTTCCCATTCATTATCTTGAGTTTCTGCTACGGTGTGACAAATCATTAGTCGTAGTGTAAGGCAAGCTTTAAAAATGTAATTACTTAATCATGCAGTTAGTTCCCCATCAATCCTACCAGCACTTGTTCTTAACTAGCTTTAAAGAACAAAATTAGGAGTAATTTGTAAGCAAAAGTAATTGAGGGAAGGTTGATATTGCCAAGGTGTTGACAGCAGTGCACATGGTGTTTTTTCTTTTAATTCCCTGGCAAAGCAGTGGTTTGCAAACTTGGCTGAACAGCACTGTTGGTGGCGGAGCCTTAAAACATGACCTGGTGTCCCAGGGCTGAGGTCAGGAATGGGAATTGTCCCCATTTTGTGTCACCAGCTTCATGGGCAGCAGAAAGGAGGCATGGGATGAAGAACAAGTGGGTCCATGAGACCTCTATATTAGCTCTGAAATTAATCCTGTCTGAATTTCAGAGATCGGAGTACCAGCAATAGCACAAAGCCAGAAAAGGGAAAGGATATGTTGAAAGCAAGAAGAAACAGAGCTTGTAGTCAGTGGATAAAACTGACTACATATAACTCCAGGGGATCTAAAATAAGGTAAAGTAAAAATGGGTGATGAATGGAATTTTTTTTAATGCGATCTGATTCACTGGAGAGTGTAGATTAATCAAAGCTTAAACTATCAGAGGAAAACAAAAAATATTTTTTACCCCTCTTTTCACCTGTGAAAATTCTGGGAAATATTTGAAATTATTCAAGAGTCTTGTCAGTGACAAGGATGAAAAAGATTAGTGCCCTGATTTTAATGAACTTGTGGACTGCAGTGTCTTCATGGGAATAAAACCAGTGTGGCCAGTAGGACCAGTACAGGGATTGTCCTTCTGTGCTGGGCACTGGTGAAGCCACAGCTTGAATCCTTTGTGCAATTCAGGGCCCCTCTGCTCAGGAAAGACCTGGAGGGGCTGGAGCGTGTCCAGGGAAGAGAACAAAGCTGGGGAAGGGTCTGGAGCACCAGGAGAGGCTGAGGGAGCTGGGAAAGGGGCTCAGCCTGGAGAAAAGGAGGCTCAGGGGGGGGACCCTGTGGCTCTGCACAACTCCCTGACAGGAGGGGACAGCCAGGGGGGTTCAGGTTCTGCTCCCAGGGAACAGGGACAGGACAAGAGGAAAGGACCTCAGGCTGTGCAAATATTTATGAAATCAGGCAGAAATATTAAAAACTAGTTTTTTGTTTTTTTTTTTTTTTTTAAACACAGATGTATTTTTTGCAAGATTTCTTCTTCTTGGGAAGATTAAGTTTCCATGCAAGATATTGCAGATGGAGGTAAACTGTTCAGGGACATTCCTCTACACCTGTCAGGTATGCCATGGAGGAGAAAAAGACCGAGAATAGCCAAGTCAAATGGAAAAATAAAAAGTGGAGTTTTCCAAAGGAAACTTGCCTACTTTTTATCAAATAGTTCATGAAAACTTATTTCAAGGTGTGTCTCTTCTGAAACTTGGCTACTTCTTTTAGTGAAATTTGGCCCTAATTTGGGAGGAGGAGGTGTTGGATCAGTTTCCACTCTTTTGCAACATCCAGCAAGGCATGGTGAACTAAGGAAAGAACAAAATTAAGAGTTTTCTGATACTGTGATTTATGTCCTCCCAAATGCTTGCAGGAACACAATGGAACAGCGTGGTTTTTCAGAAAAGAGAATCCTTCTTGTCAGGGATGAGGCTGGAGAAGGATATTCAAAGGGAATGTGATCTGAAGAAGAAAGTGGAAATGGCTGGTGGAGGTTAAAGTTCACTGTAGAAGGTGTCTCTACCCCAGTTTCTTAACTGAAACAAATCAAGTGTGATTGCAGCCCATTTCTTTTCAATAATTGTGCCTGTGGGTTTATTTAGGATATAATGTTGAATGATCTCTAAAGGTACAGTCCTTGTGACACCTGATACGATCTCAGTGTGTTTGTGTCAGCCACCTCTTGTCTCCACCAAGAGTTGGGGGATTTCATAAGAACCACACAATCAGCTCATCTCAATAACTTCTAAATTACTTGAACCTCTGGCTATTAAAATCTTGCTTTTTTCCCATACTCTTGTCTTGACTGTGAGTTACAAATAGGGAGGGAGCAGAAGGAAGGTTATTTTGATAGGGCAAGGGGAATTTGGCTTCAAATTGTAAGAAGATATATTTAGATGAGATATTAGGAAGAAAATTTTCCTTGTGCAGGTGATGAAGCCCTGGCACAGGGGCCAGAGAAGCTGTGGCAGCCCCATCCCTGGAAGTGTCCAAGGCCAGGCTGGATGGGGCTTGGAGGAATCTGATCTGGTGGAAGGAGTCCCTGGGCACGAAAGGAGGGTTGGAACTCGTTGGTCTTTGAGGTCCCTTCTAGCCCAAACCATTCTAGAGTTCCATGAAATGCTGCAGAGTTGCAGCTCCAGCGTGGTGCTTTGCATTTCAGAGGCACAGAGGAAATCATCCCAAGCAATGCACTCAGGTAATTGAACTTCTTTTCCTTAGAGACATTGTGTGGGTGAACCATGACTAATTTGCTGTTTTAACCAGAAAGTATTGCAGCAAGAGGAACAAGAATGTTTGCCTCTAAGGAGGGGGGTTTTGTATTCAGCAACACATAAGGAATTTAAGGAAAAAGGACCCAACCTGACACATCCAGAACCAAGGAAAAAGGCAAAATGAATTCACCCATAAGAAACCATTTGCTCCTCATGAACTCTCACCCCAAACTCCACATTCTCTAAGCTCTCAGGATGGGTCTTGTTTAAACACTACATAATATGATGGTACCCAGTATTTAATAAAAGCACTGAAACTCTTTCACAGTGCCACAGATTCACTTGCTGAACATGTCATGAGGCAAAATTTTATAGGCATTGTAAAATCTTTTTACCACACACAGCTGCATTACCCAAAATGACTCAAATCTGCAGGGCATCTGAAACACACACTACAGCAATAATAGGCTTTGCTGCTTAAAAAGTGATTATGACTAATGCACAAAAACAATTATCACCAAGCTTAATTGCAAAGGATTAAGCACAGTATATATATGTATATAACTATGCATACATACATTTAAATTTATGCTCATATACATCACATTCCATATCTAGGATCTTACTAGGAAAGAGGATATAACAGAAATAAAGATGAGGGGCATATGGGTATTTCTGAAGGAAGAAAAAAAAGAAAAGAATATAAAGCAAAAAACAACCCCACAAACCCAGAAAGAGCTTGTTCAACAGAAGATATGGAAGTCAGCCAGAAAACACACACAATGATCTGTCTGAGTGTTAAGGGTGAAGCTGGGCTTACTGAGAATGATTATATTGAGTCCTGTTGGAGCTGAATGTTCATTGACAGGGCTCTCATTTTGGGAGTGATCTGCAGTGGATGCTCATGTAAAGACTGCAAAACATGGAAAAGGTTAAATTCTATTTGTTCCCTGAATATATATTCCCATCTCACAGGAACATAAGTTTTAAAAGAGTTTATAAGTCAGAGGTACAACCTGCATCTTTATTTATTCCCATCCCTGGAAGTGTCCAAGGCCAGGTTGGAGAGAGCTCACAAAAAATAGTGAAGGTGTCCCTGCCCACTGCAGAGGATGGAATTAAATTAATTTTAAGGTCCCTTCCACCCAAACTGTTCTATCTTTTATGATTTCTAAAGTCTGAATTAATCTGTCTTTCATGTTTTTTTTTTCTAGCTGCTTTATGAAACAGCTTATATTTTCTGCTTCAATAAGCATATTTTCATGAACTTTCATTCCTAAATTATCTGCCCTGTGTACTGATATCCTTCCAGGCTATCAAGGTTGCCTGTCAGTATGATCTGGAGAAAGGTGCTGTATTCCTACACTGGCTAAATCCAGGACAGCACACAGCATTTCACACCTGGCTACTGCCCATCCCAGATTGAATCAACTCAGTGTGTGTATAAACTTTTCCTATAAACCAGCAGAACAGGTACCAACTGCTTTATTACAATCATTGTTTGAAGAGGTTATTGTTATTTTTTCTGAGCTTCCAGCTGTGATGGTCCTTAAAGAAGGAGGCAGTTGTGATTAAAGCAGAAACAATTAGGAAAAATGAGCTAAACCCTCAACTGTTGCCAGCTTCATTGACTTCAAGAAAATTAGGTCAACTGATGTCAATTGGGGGCCCCACCAGTTGAATTATCTCTTCCTTCTGCTTCAGGCTTTTGCTGTGACCTTCAGTAATTATACCATGCAGCAGGCACACAAGTGGAGGAACTAAGTTGCTTAAAATGAGGTAGATAAAACAGAAGAAAAAAAAAATACTATGATTATTATTAGTATGAATTGCTGTGAGGCCCATAGGCTTGAAAAGGCAATATTTGTAGTGTGCAATCAAACATGGATAGGATGATGCCTGGGAACGCTCTGTTCCACCAGCAAGGCTCTATCAAGCAATCCTTTCACCCCTGGCTGTGGATCACTGTGTTAATAACTGTGTCAAGGCTTCCTTGATTGTGCTGCTACAGATGAGTCGTTTGATGCAGCTTTAGACTCTGAGGCTGCCTTTGAATTAGCAAACCTGCAGCAGCAGGTCAGTGGCACAGTGTATCTCCTCCCATTAAATCCTTAGTGCAGCCACTGGATTGTGTTTAGCTGTACTTTTTACAGAAAGACTCACATGAATGGCTTGGGCAGCAGCACTGGAGCACTCCCCATCAGCAATTTGGATTTCAGGGTGATAGTGACTCTATGTGTGGATATAAACACTGCTGTGCCAGGTGCTCTGACTCCCCAAATGGTCCCTGGCTGTGTTTAAATATGCAACACATGAAGCTGAAGAAAATCCAGTGTTGTTTTCTGGTATATGTTTATTCTATACTCAGATACCTCCTATTTTTTTCCAATTGAAAACTGATGTTCCTGAATTTATGGTGGGCAAAAATTATGTATTGGCATAAAGACCAGCAAAATACAGGCATTCTTCTTGGCTGCTCTGCAGATGTGGATCATAGGATTGTTTTGGCTGTATTTGTTCTTTCTTCAATAATTAGAATGCCAAAACTTTGGGTCCCATAGCGATGCTTCATTATTTATGTTTTATTAAGGATTTATTTAATTTAATCTAAAATTTAGGCATTTGGCATTAACTAAACAGCTGCTGCAGTGGAAGGAGATACGGACTTCATCAAAAGAAAATTTGCCCCACATCTCTTAGATGTTTCTCTCCAGATGGGACAAATTTCCTTCTAGATGTGCTCATCCTTCTCTATCAACCATTAAGGGAGCTCAGATGAGTTGCTTACAATATATTTCTGTTTTTTTTAATGACAAAATTAAGGAGTGAATCACATTCATAGACCTGGGGTTTGCTAAAGGAGGCTAGAACTTCCAAAGCCCTACAAAAATTAATGGGAATTAGGTGTTTAAAGCCGAATTTTGGGTAGATCAGGACTGGTTCCCCTAGAACCATTCTTTTCTGATTTCTTCTTCCAGTCTGGCTCACTCCACATGACATTCTGGTTAGGTAGAACTGCGTCTTGAACTTTTGAAGGATATCTTAAATATTGAAATTTGGTTGTTTGGAAACCAGAGGAAAAATTATAAAAATCCTAAAAAACCTAAAAATGTTAAAAATTGATGTCTTCATTTTTTTAATTGACTTTTAAATATATTTATGTGAGCTTTTTCATAGTCATGCTATATTTGAAAAATTGATTTTGTTTTCTTTTGTGGTTTTTTTTTCCTTTTTTTTTGCCAGTGATAAACTGGACCTTTCCTGTTAAAAATCTGGTGTCTTTTAAAAATTCAAAATTTGACGAAATGTCAGCAGAAAAACCTGATATTTCACTCAAAGACTGCTGTGTTTTGCATTTCTGATGGAAAAAAAAATCAGGAAAAATATTTATTAGCTGTTTAGGAGAACATCTGCTTGTGATTGACTTAAGTCATTAGTCTGGTGGTTTTGTTTTGCCTTTTTTTTTTTTTCGCCTCTTGAGAACCAATCTTCAATCTTGTTTCTATCCTTTCTAATAAAAATCTCCGATATTCCTCTATCAGTTTTGAAGAGACCAAAACACTGCATTTTCACGAGGGGGAGAAAATAGCAGTGATTAAATCAAGCTCTCCACCTCTCAATAGAAAACAGATATTTTTTATGGAAAGTGGCCACAGCTGCACATAACAACATGCATTAGTGCATCTTGCAGGGAAATGAAATCGAACAGCAAGACACGATCATAAGCCTATCTTGGAGTGTAGTCAATTTGTCCAGTAAATATTGTAGCATTAACAGTTTTATTTGTTGATCATTTCTGATGTTAATGGTAATGGGCCCCTTTGGTATTGGGATATTTATGTCTGACAGCGTGGTGCAATTTACATTAATAAGACTCATTAATTTCAGATGGTTTCTACTATGGAGGAAGGAAATATTAGAAGTGTTTTGTGGGGTTTTTTTCAGCATAAGTCTCTCTCTCCATGCAGCACAGGCCCACTAAGCTACATGGCTGTACAACAATGAATGCTCCCTTGTTGTTGCTATTAATGATTTCCTTGCCTGCCAAAGCTGAGGGTGGATAGCTGCCTCTTGGAGGAACTATCTTGCTTCCACATTTTGTTAGATTTTTCTTCTTTTCCTTAGTTGTTTTTGGTTTTGTTTTTGGTTTTTTTCCCTTTTTTTGTTTTTTTTTTTTTTTTAATTGTTTGGCTCACTGGCTTTTTGGTGTCTGTAGAATTCATAATCTCCAGCAAAACCAAAAATCATTTCTATTTCCTCCTCCCATTTCATACATCCTCTTGGCTTCCATGATGATGACAGTCCTGGCCACCATTTAGAATCTGGATGCTAAAATTAATTACAATTTTGTGGGAGGATCTATAAGAGAAATGACAATTCCTTCCTTGAAAATGGTACGAATGACTCAGTTCTTTCCTGTGTTCAATTTTTATAACAGGAAATAGAAAGCTAATTACTGGTTATTAAGGGCTTTCTAAATCTCTCTCTCTTTTATTAGTTGGACAATGAACAGTTACTTCGTATGAGATGGGAAAAGTCAAAGCAAATAATTTATTGGGACTGATTTCCATAATGGGTTTTCAGGCACAGATTCATGGCACTGGCAGCTGACATGACGGCCACTGTCCTGCCTTAGCTGCAAAATGGTTTTCATTCTCCACAGAAATGGAAAATTGAGTATTTTAGCTCTTTAAATCTGAGACAGACGTACTGTACAAAATTGCACTGACTCACACTGTCTAATTCCACAATGTGAAGACTCTGGTTTCACTTGGGTTGTGAGTTGGTTTTTTGGTTGTTTTTGTTTTTTGTTTTGTTGAATTTCTTTTCAATATCTTCTCTTATTTTATTTTGTTGTCTCTAAAATAACATACATTGGAAAATGTGCTCTTTTTCAAGAAACCCAGAAAACATTATACTTTCCTAAGGAACTAATTTAAGCAGCTAACTGTATAGGTAAAGCTGAGGAGTAGGGTTTTGGAATTAAAATGTGATGGTTTAGTGTTGGGGAAAAAAAACCCCAAAACAAACCTTGAGGGTTTTATTCAGATCTGATTGAAAACAAGACAGTAGGCGTTGTTCAGCCTGAAGAAGAGCAGGCTGCAGGGAGACCTTAGAGCCCCTTCAGGTACCTAAAGGGGTTCCAAGAGTACTGGAGAGGGGTTTTGAACAAGGACATGAAGTGACAAGACATGGGACAAAGGCTTCAAATAGACAAAGTGCAGGGTTAGATTATAGACCAGGAATAAATTCTTCCCTATGAGGGTGGTGAGGCCCAGATAAGCTGTGTCTGCCCCATCCCTAGAAGTGTCTGAGGCCAGCATCATATGATGGTTTGGATTAAAAGGGACCTTAAAGGTGATCTCATTTCATCCCTGCCATGGGCAGGGACACTTTCCACTATCCCAGGTTGCTCCAAGCCCCATCCAGCCTGGCCTTGGACACTTCCAGGGATCCAGGGACAGCCACAGCTTCTCTGGGCACCCTGTGCCAGGGCCTCCCCACTCTCAAATATTTCCTATACCTTCATATTCTCTCCAGGTGTTTATAGCCACCTTCTTTTTCTATCAGTTCATCTTGCACTGATTGAATGAAGAGATGAGGTTTGATGAGCACAAATAGCCCTGTGCAGATTTTCCCCTTTTTCATAACTCGTTGACAATTTCATTATTTTTGTTCAAACGAACATTAAGCATAAATTCACACTCTTCCCTTTTGCCTGACCACGGGCAGATGCTGAGCAGCAGTGAGGAAAATAACTGACCCCCCATTTCCCTGAAGCAAACCAAAATTGCTACCCCTGGAGCTGAGTGAGATTTCAGGGACAACCTGAGAAAGGCACATCTCTCATGATGATGTGCTGATTAAACTTTCCTCTTTGTGTGTTCATGTCCTTTATTTGCATCAAAGACCAGAGTGGCTTTGCCGGTAATGCACTTCCCCTCTGTGGGTACTTTTTAATGTTACCAACAAAAACATGCAATAAAACAGGAAAGGCAGATATAAAATAAAAATAACAATGCAATGAAACAGGTTTATTATGTCAAATTAATGTCCTTATGGAACCATCATATTAACACTCCAATTCATATTTACATGATGACTGCAGATAAATATAGGTAAGTTTTATTTTCTCCCAGTGTCCCTCCTTCCTTGCAGCCATACAGTTGTGATTCATATGAGCAGCTTGTGGGTGTCACCTACTAATTCCCTAAGATGCAACTTTATAAATGCACCAGGAGCATCTGGGGGGTGAACAGATCAGCAGCTGAACTTGCCAAGGAGGACTTGGGGTATTGGGTTGTTTGGAGGTGCTGCTGGGTGAGAGCTGGCTGTGTCCCATCTGTGTGCTCTGGGACCCAGAAAATCCCCATGCCCTGGGCTGGTCCACCAGCACGGGCAGCAGGGGAAGGGGGAATTCTGTCCCTCTGCCCTGATCAGGTGAGACCCCACCTGCAGAGCTGCCTCCAGATCTGGGGTCCTAGCACAGAAGGATATGAACCTGACGTGGGTACTAAGATTATCAGAAGATGGATCATCTCTGCTATGAGGAAAGGTTGAGGGAATTGGGATTCTTTGGCCTGGAGAAGAGAAGGCTTCAGGGTGACATGATTGTGCCCTTCCAGTGCCTGAAGGAGCTGACAAGAAAGGTGAAGACTGTCTATTTTCAGGGGCATGCATTGATAGGACAGGGGGGAATGGTTTCAGACTGAGGGTAGCTTTAGGCTGGATTTTAGGAGGAAATTCTTTACTCAGAGGGTGATGAGCCCCTGGGACAGGTTTCCCAGAGAAGCTGCGGCTGTCCCCAGATCCCTGGAAGTGTCCAAGGCCACGTTGGATGGGGCTTGGAGGAACCTGGGACAGTGGAAGGTGTCCCTGCCCCACGGCATGGGAGTGGAACAAGATGAACTTTATGTCCCTTCCAATCTAAAACACTCTTTGATTCTGTGATTCTAAAGTGGGTCAATAACCCTCTTTAAACAACCCAAGGGCATACTTTATGATAATTTATCTGTTTAGGGGCACATTCACCACCTATGAGAATTAAAACCTAATTCTGGCTGTCTTCTCCAACCAAATCTTACCAATACTTGAAAGTGATGTAGTGTTCAATGTGAGTGAATAAGAATCAGAGACTTATTTTTCATTTTTTAGGATGGGCATGGATGGGAATCATATTAGTTTACACCCTAATAAAAAATCTACAATTATTTATTTGTAATTTTGACAAAGTTGACATATTTGGCTAAAAAATTATTTGTCCAGAGTTTACATCCAGCTTTTTATTTTGGCTTTAGCCTTTTTCCTCTTGAAAGGTAGTGAGTCAGATTGGTTTTTTTTAATCTTTTGAAATGTTTCTACTAAAAGACCTTATTATTCAAAAGAACAAGAAGAAAGAATCATGAAGATATTATTAGTCCTGCTTGAGGAATCACTTAAAACAAGATCAGGGATGTTGTTCATGTGGAACCTTCCCAGATTTGGCCAAATTATGAGTTTTTGGAGACTGCTCAGTAATGAGACAGTGCAATTATCCAGTGGTTTAGTCTGAACTCAGCATGATTCAGCCCCTCACGTCTCCTGGAAGACTGTAGATCCTTGTCTGCTTTTCCTAGCTCCTTGGTCTCAGGGTTGGGCAGCCTGGGACTGGAAGTCTGTAAAGTACATGGAGACAAGGGAAAACCTTATGAGCAGTTTAGCAGGGGGCTTTTGATGTGGTGGTAGAGAGCTGCAGCCAACTCTTGCTGCTGGATACCTCTGTCAATGGGAGCTGAGGTTTGAATGCTGTGGGTAGATTTTTGCTGGCAGAAAGCAGATCAGAGCAAGGAAAAAGAAATTGCAGAGTCCATTAAAAATAATGTGATGGAGAAACACGAGTCTTATTTTGTTGTTGTTTCTAGGCTTTAAACCTTAGGTGATCACCTGGACAGAGAAATCATTAATTCAGGTTATTTTTATGGAAAGCAAACTACAACATGCTGTTGGAGCCAGTGAAGAGGAGAACAAAGATTCTGTGAGTGCTGGAGTCCCTCTGCTCTGGGACAGCTGGGAGTGACCAGCCTGGAAAAGAGAAGGCCAAGTGGACACTTAAGTGCCCCTGCCAGAGCCTAAAGGGGCTCCAGGAGAGCTGGAGAGGGACTGGGGACAAGGGATGGAGGGACAGGACACAGGGAATGGCTTCCCACTTCCAGAGGGCAGGGATGGATGGGATATTGGGAAGGAATTGTTCCTTGTGAGGGTGCTGACACCCTGGAACAGGTTTCCCAGAGAAACTGTGGCTGCCCCTGGATCCCTGAAAATGTCCAAGGTCTGATTGAATGGATCTTGGAGCAACCTGGGATAGTGGAAGACATCCTTGCCGATGGTAGAGGGGTTGGAATTAGAGAATATACTGATAATATACCTTCCAAACCAAATCTTTCTCTGAATCTATGATTCTGTGCTATCAGATCATAAATAAAACTTATCTTAAGGAGTAGTTCTATGCTGGCATCTGTAGTATGGGAACTGGTAAATTTCAGAATTTTCATATTTAGCGTTCTGGGAAGATTCTTTGTTAGCTGAAATTTGTGTCTATCACCATCCAAGACAACCCACCAATTTTCCCCTGTTGTTCTGAGTCTATCCATGTCCTATTTCAAAGAGGAGGCATTGACTACTGGGCTTCTCACAGTGTCCTAAAAGCTCCAAAGCTATTTTCTCAAATGAAACAACAACAACAACAACAACAACCAAAAAAAAAAAAAAAAATACAAAGCAACAAGAAAAAAACAAACAAAAAAAAAGAAAACTGAGGTAAAGGAAAGGAATTAGTTGCGAACACTCCCAATAAATACTGCTTTCTCCACCCAGTGACACAGAGCTGCTTAGAAGTAACAATACAGAAATCACCTTCTGAAAGGTGCCCGTGTCCTTGACAAGAGCACCAGGATATCCTCGTGGGACAGCTGCATTTGCAGTTGTTCCTCCATATCTGAACATATTCCCTAAGTGGATTTGCTGTCGGTTCTCTGCTGAAAACAAGGTTCCCATTCTCAATGGTAACACAGCTTGAAATAAATCTACATTACTTAAAAAAAAAAAAAGGAAAAAAAACCACCGTTAAGAGTAAATTAAAGCAGATATGTGGGCTTTGATCAAGTTACAAGCAGGCAGAAGTGTTAATATACTGGAGCATTTTCACAGCGGAAATGAATTACACCATGGGCCATGCAACTGTAAAGTCCAGCGGAAATTGTAACAAAAAAAAAAAAAACGACTGAGTCTAAACTGTGAAGGATGTTGGCAAATGTCCAGGAAAAGGTATGGCTGGTGCCAAGCTTGCATAAAAGAATGGTTTAACAGTCACTCCAATTGCTATAACTGCTGCTTTTTTTTTTCTTTTTTCTTTACTTTTTTTTTTTTTCCTTTTAGCTCTTTTTCCTATTGTAACTAATCTCATTAAATAAGGCCCATTGTCTCTCCTCCTTAGACAACAGGCTCATTCATAGGAGCTGTGCCACGCACTGAGATCCTTCAGCAGGGTCTGAAAGGGACAACAGCACATCATAAAAAAATAAGATGGATTGAGTGCGTTCCACCCTGAAAGGCAGGAAAAAGCCTTCACAGCATGTCTGAAATTCAGCACCATTTGAAGACATCTATTGCAAAAGCTTGTGTGAAATCCAATCAATGTTTAAGATTACTGGGAGGTGGGAGAGAGAAGAGTTGTTGGCATGTCTGATGATTCCATAAACCGATGTCAGTGTGACAGAAGAGGGGATCAGCCACCAGGATTAGTGTGGGGGTGGCAGAAGGAAGGCAGAATTTAATGCAGAGAAAGGTCAAGTTTGAGAATCTAATACAGCTCCCTCAATGGAAATGGGAAGTTTTGCATGAAATAAAGAATTCAATCAACTCTAGTTGTAAAATGCCTCATCACTTATCCAGCCCTTCCTTTTACTACAGCAACATTTGGTTGAAATAATGTTGATCACGAAAAACTTCTCAGAAAGTAAAAGAGATAACCCAAAAGTTACTTCTAAGAAGAACACAAGATGAACAAATTAACATCCTTGTAACTATTACTATGGGTAACCAGTGTTTGTTACTAAAATTCCAAGACAAATCTAATTATTTGGACTCATCTGACACCCTGGGAGATCAACCCCCACCTCTGTTCAACTCTCCCTTTTATGTAGTTTAGATGTTCAGCTCAAACTCTTTGCACCTACCCTGTAGGATCTTATAGAAAGCTGATGGCTAATAGACTGCATGTTCTATTTAAAGAGAAGAATATATATTTAAGAATTATTTTAAAATAATTTTAGATTTTTAAAACTTAATATTTCTTTATGTGAGTGTGACCAATACCTTTCAGACTTACTACAGAAAGTCAAGATCTTTTTGGACTTATGCCCATCACTGAGCAGCACATGCTGTGGTTGAGGAAATTTTCCCTGGTTAGGAAAAGAACAAAACAGCATATGGATAGAAAAAAAAAATGTATGGGCAGATAATCCTTAGATATGAATATCCTTAGTGCAATGATAGCTATAATGTCAACTTCCAGGTAAGTCTCTATTCAGCGTTGCACCTATGGAGGACAATCAGTGGAATCCATGTGATTTCAATAACATGTTTGCTGGAGAAGGATGTTCTCCCTAAGGAAATGCAGCACAAAGCAAAACTGAAATATCACAGAACCTGTAGCAATAGGAATAAAGCACAAATATTAAGTAGATTAATAATAACTGTCATGTTACATCCCAGATGCTTTATTCCTCAGCCTTGGCACGTCTCTCCACAGTGGCTTTCATTAGTGGTTGCAGTTAAGAACAGCAAGAATCTGTTCTTTCCATTTCCATTAATATTATAAGAAACAGAGGCATTGTGGGCAAATCATACTCAACTGGAACATGAGGTAAATCCCTCAACCCACAGCCAATTTGGATTCCATTTTACACAGAGCTAATCTAGATTTAGAACTGCTGAATTAGACTTGATTGGCAGTCAAGTCAGCGAGAGCTAACTCAGATTGTTATTATCAGGTATAAGAAGACTCTGGATGCTTATTTGGTGTGAGCGATCTATGTACAGCACTGGAGTCAATAGTGCTATTTATATTTAATAATTTATGTAGTTATTTAATTGTATCAATATAAATATCTAATAATTTATGCAATTATTTATAATTTTATAAAATTGTTCATAATTTATACCTGTTGATCTGCATCCCCCATGGTTTTAACACTTTACATAAAAGTTTAGTATTTGGATATTTGCTGTGTAGTACATCTGGTCTGATGGTTCAGTGACACAGATGTTTCCACTAACAGTACTTTAAGCTATTTGCAGAGCCAGGAAAATTATTGTTGATTACTTTTAATATTCAGATCCTCCAATAAAGTGTGTGACTTTAATAAAAGTACTTTTCATGTCTTGCCTGTGACATTGCATGGATAGTGCACTAGTAAATGGAAACGCACTGAAGAATTATTTGATAACATCATGGATCTGTCCTGCGTATTTGTGGACACAGACACATTTTGAGTTCTTTCATTAAGGACTTGTGATTGTAAAATGTATGGCCTTACCACCCATCTGAAAATTCCTTAAAGAAATTCTGAGAATTTCCTTCCATGTGAATTCAATTCCATGTGAATTGCAACGTAGGTAATTTCCATGCATTGACATTCTTTCAAATCTTTACTGTGCTTTGCATTCATTTATAGAGTTTTTGGTGCTTTTTTAAAAGGAAAAAAGCTCACCCACTCTGAAATAAGATAATAAGAGTTATAACTTTATAGGATGCAAAATCTTTGGAGAATATTTATTTACACATAACAAAGACCAAAAGAGCCCTTCTTGACACAACACAAAAGGTAATGGCCATAAGAAACTGTAGTAATTCACCCCTGGGCACATTATTAGTACCAGATCTTACACAGATTTCACACAATCAGAACAGTCAATAGTGTTCTTCACTTTTCTTTCACTGCTGCTGCTGGGCAGTACTACCATGAGCATTGTCCACTCGTTTTTGGTGTAAGGTCAGGCTGCTCCAGAATCTCACTGCACCAAATCTGAGAATCGTGGAATCGTTTGGGTTGAAAGGGACATTAAAGACCATCAATCTCCACCCTCTGCCATGGGCAGGGACATCTTCCACTATCCCAGATTGCTCCAAGCCCTGTTCAACCTGGCCTTGGACACTTCCAGGAATCCAGGGGCAGCCACAGCTTCTCTGTCACCCTGTGCCAGGGCCTCCCCACCCTCACAGGGAAGGATTTCTTCCCAATATCCAACCTAAATCTACCCTTCTTGAGGTTAAGGCCATTCCCCCTTGCCCTGTCACAGCTTGCCCTTGCAAAAGGTCCCTTTATCTTAAAGGTTCTCTTGATGTACTGGGAGGTGCTGTAAGATCTCCCCAGAGTCCTGTCTTTCCTCATCCATCACCAAAGTGCACAGCATGGTTTAGGTAACAGAATTGTTTAATTTAACAAGTCCTTCCCACAGCTTATTTACAGGCAGCTTTTCTAGTCCTTATCCATAGTTTAGTTACATTTACCCATCATTTTACTGGTATAAGTATGTTATGAATTTCTGACATTGCCTATTCCACCCACTTGTAATAGGATGTGATGGTATTTGGGACAGGAAGAGTGGGATGAACTTCAGCTAACTCCATCAGCCACAGAAATAGATTTTCAAATCCCAGCCATTTACCACATTTGCTTTTAACTTCTTTAAAGCACCAGATCTGCTCTGAGGATATTGGTTTCAAGCATCCCATTTTTAATCACTCGCAGGTGTTTCTACACTGCCCCACTCATGTCGGTGGCACTGAGGCAGAATTTGGAGGGCAGTTCAGCTGCATGGATGTACACTCTTCCTTCAGGATTCATTGTGGCATTCTTCACATCCTACTGACTGAATTAACTCCCTCTTAGACTGAAACTGGGATCCAAAATACTCATGGTGGCACAAATATCATTGGTGTCTGGAGCTAGGTGAGCTGAGTCACAGCTCAGTGATTATGTTGGATGTAGTTGTCTATGTGTGGAGTCACTATCCTGCTCAGATTTAATTTCTTTTTAATTAAATTTTGATTTCTTTAATACATACTTTTTAAATTGTGTCTGTCGCCAATTGGGTCCCAACTTTTGCTGCAGTTAAAATAAATAGTTTCTAAGTGTAATACATTTCCAATTCTTAACCTGTCTTGCGGAATTAAACTCCAAACTCAGAAGAAAATCTGATCTCTCCAAACCTTGGGGAGAAAAATATCCCCTTATTATTGAACTTCATGCTTTGTTCTGGTTCACTCTTATTATAAACTGTTGTTGATTATCTAATTCTTCTGGGCATATGAGCAATGCCAGAATGTCGGTTTTACATTAAAAGGATGTAGTTTAAAAAACGAAGCAAAACCCTAAATACAAAAATAAAATATGTGTTTAATTAGGGCTTTAATCTTTCCTGAGCTCATTAAAAAAAAAAAAAAAAAAAAAGTAAGGAATGGATGCCCATAGGGTCTGATAATATTTTCCTAGAGTCAAAACTGCTCCTACAATATACATTAGTAAACATCCATTTGTGTTAGTAATTAACTTCAGGGTTTTGGTATCCATTTATTTCTCCTGATTTTATGCTTTGGTCCAGATCATTGTTAAATGAGTAGCACCATAATAGCTTTGATAGAACTGTATGGACAATAGTTTTTCACTTAAAGCTGAGCCATAGCTGATCCCTATTTGCCCCACAACTGGGCTTGCAGATTAATCCAGCCTTTTGCTTTTGGGCAGATGATCTAGAAAGAGAAAAATTCTATAAAAGTCCATATATTTTGAAGCTAGTGAACCCAAATTTAAGAATATTACATTTCTCCACAAAATAAAAATAGAGTTTTCATTAAGCTGCAATAACATTAATATATGTATATATAAAGAACAAGGGGGGTGGAGGGAAAGGACAAATAAAAAGAACCATTTCAGGGAAAAAAATGTTCATAATACACAGAAAAAAGGCTTCTAGTATATAAATTTGTAACCACAAACTGATAAGCAAAGGACAAGAGGCATGAGGAAGCAAGTGAAATTCCTTCCTCCATTAAAGAAGCCTGATCAAAAATATCTGATGAGACCATAAATAAATAATCCCGGCACATAAATCTGGAGGAAAGAGGAAAATATATTGAAGGAGTAAGGATCACTGTGAAATTTCCAAATGCTGTCCTGAAAAACCTAGAGATATTTTTCAGTCATAGGTGTTGAAAGTCTATCACTGACAGGTGGTAAAGGTATCTCAAAGACAGGTGAGGAATGGAATGAAGGAAATAAATTTTACTAAGTGGTTCAGAGGAAACTGAAAATACTTTACTGTCCATATGAAGGACCGAAATAAAATATAAAAAATAAAATTAAATGTTAATATTGTTCCTTAAATTATCAAATCTGAGCATATCTATTGCATATGCTTATGCCTATATCCACTGTCTACAGATTTGTGGTGTGCATATTAAATGAGAAATGCAGAATTGTGTGTGTTGCTTTATACAATGAAAGTCTTTTTCTTTCTTAGTCCTTTTATAAAATAAATATTTCCTATAGATGACTTATTATGAAAAAATATTTGCAACACTGTGAAATATTTATATATCTCACTAATGTAAAAAATGTTAGAACCGTTCAGAACACTTCTACCCATCCAAAAGAAAAATGAGCAGGGGATATTTTGAAATCATCTTGTCCAGTAAAATATTTTTGTTTAAATTACTTCTTTCTTTTTACTTGAGGTAAGGGTCTTGCAAGAATCTTTTTTGAACATGCAGCATCCTGGGTTTTTGTGTGTGAACTCTCATCGTTCCTGGTCATTTTTTGATGACTGCAAGGCAGATTTGTCCAAAAGCTTGGCAGAGAGCAAGCCAACAACTACAATCTGTATCAGACTCTGGAAAAATATCTCAGTCTGTGCTCTGGCTCCTGTTAACTGCAATAGATAGAAAAAGGTAATGCTAATTTTCTGTGTAATATTGGCTGAGCCAATTAGGTTTTCAAACCTTTGTGCCTGAAGTTAAGCATATAAATTATTTTTAAGGTATTTAAATAGAATTGGCTAGGTTTTTTGAGAATCTTCTCAGTCAATTTGCTTTAAACTTCATTAAAACTTTAGGTGATCAGTGTAGTATCATCATCCATGTCTGGGTTAAACTGAGACTTTTCCTTTTTATATTTCAAATCCCAATTTGGATTAGGAACTCAATTCTGAATTATGTCCTGAGCTTATTTCTAAACCTGCCAAGAGCAAAATTATTATAAAGAATCCCAGACAGATATCTTGTTCAGGACAGGGACTTAATCCATATAGGAAAACAAGAATTACCCTGCATATTTTAACATGGAAATTCAGCATGTGTTTTCATTTGAAACCAAAAGTTTTTCACTTTTTTCTTAGGGCAAAATAAGATGCACTTCCTTTCTCTAATATTTCATATGCTTATCTGGGAAGTGGGCACCACATGCACAATTTTGCTTTTATTTGAGTAAACTGGGATATCCCAGTTGACTTTGGTTACTGGTGTTATTACTGAGCTATTGGTATAATTGGTATTGGTATTATTACTGGGATATTGATATCATAACTTGAATACGTTTTGACTGGTAAATTTGACCACAGAACTCTTTGCTAGACTTGAGGAGTCATTCCAAAACATGTAGCATGACACATGATACATTTCTGTGGGAACTTGGTTTTAAATAACTGGTCTTTTCCAAACACAAAGTTTTATTCAGATTTCTAGGGTCTTGGAATTGGTATTTTAAGACATATTAAGTTAATTGCTTAGGATCACTCTTTGAAAGATCCGTCTTCGACAGGAATGGGTTTTGCCTGCCAATTTGACAAACAGACACAAGGAGATCAAGTTTATCCAAGTGCTGCAAGGTTGCAACGTGATCCCATTTATATGTACATACCACACATAGCAAAGTGGAACCTCAGCTCCTTATTAGAGTCCCTGAGTGCTGTGATAAAGTAAGTGAAAAGGATCAAAAAGACAAGAGAAATGTATAACTGGATTATCAGAGCAGCCACAGCTTCCCCTGAGACTGAAATTTCATTGATTTAGACACTGTATGTAGAGGCAGTAGTAAGTGGTCACTCCCCACAAATCAAATAATTGTGGAAGGATTTGGGTCAGAAGGCACTTTAAAGACTTTCTAGTTTCAACCCTGCCTTGGGCAGGGACACCTTTGTCCTGGTTCTGGCCAGAAGAGGGTTCATTGTTGCAGTAGGCAGGAAGGAGGAGGTGATGACCATGACTTGGAAGTGTTTCTGTACCTACTCACATCATTTTCTGGGAATGGGACACATTCCAGGGGAAGTGTGGAAGAGGTCAGTTATTTTCTGTTCAGGGATTCCTCAGGGTTGAGCAGTGACCTTTCCTTTATTGAACCCTTTGCCATCACAGTATTGTGGCTATTACTGTTAATTTTCTTACCTCATTGCTGTTTCTAGTAAATTGTTCTTTCTTCAACGCACTATCTTCACCTTCTGTGCCACCAGTTCTTTCCAGCCCTCTGCAGGGGAAGGGGAGAGGGAAATGAGTGAGTAGCACATGGTTTGGAGTGGTTTCAGTGGCAACACTAAATCAGAGAATATCATTCCTAAACCACGGCACCTCTCACTATCCCAGGTTGCTCCAAGCCCTGTCCAACCTGGCCCTGGGCACTTCCAGGGATGGGCAGCCACAGTTTCTCTGGGCTGCCTGTGCCAGGGCCTCCCCACCCTCACCGAGTGAGAATTCCTTCCTAAATACAACAGAAATTAATACAAGAACACATAACCTCTACAGTAGACAGCTTGTGGAACCATTTACCAAGAATACAAATAAATTCATCTTGTGCTATCTGAAACTAAGAAATAGCAATGCCTCTCTGAAAGTTGTGTTTCAGCTGAATGAGAAGTGGTGGACTTCATGCAAGAACTTGAAGGTACAAGGTGTGGAACTCATCTTGCATCTTATTGAAAAGGTGTACACATAGCACCAAATTTTCCTTACAGCCTGTGGAGGTAACTCCTCTTTACCTAACAACAGCATCTCAGACGGATGTGATGGATCACTTCCAATAGAATGCTCTTCTCCTAACAATTTGGTGAGCAGCAGAGGAGATGAATTCTGCCTCATGATCATCTTTATGGAGCCCTGAACCATTGAGATGATGGAGCTGCTTGGCCCCTGACATCAGTACTGGTAATCGTGGTGGGATCTCTGTAGCAGCAAGGATTACTCCATTTGGTGACTATGCTTTTCACTGGTTGGAAGACCAGCCCTCATAAAATGAGGCAGAACCATTTAATTTCATCCTTTTAATGTATATGTGATCTTGTTGAGGCTTTTCTTAGTCAAGGATGGAATTTTAATGTGATCTTGAAGTTGCAGAAAAAGCTTGGAAACATTGTTATTGCTCTTTATATCACTGTTTAGTTAGCAGTAGTGGGAGGGATTAATATCATCCTCTGCATTATTAGAGTGAAATGAATGTTGGGAACATTGGTCATGACAGAATGAAAACAAACAAATAGAAAGAAGAGAAAAATGTTATCTCTCCTGTTTTTATAATAACGACAACATCCATAAACCAGCCCAAAGAATAAGAAATATCATGTTAGAAACAAATATGGATATAAAAATAGTGACAAGAACAACCACCAAATCTGCTCTTCAGACAGAAAATAGGGTAATTAACTCTGCTCCCATCCTGATGGTCTCATTTGAATTTATGCAATTTCCCTTATTTTTTTCCTTTGTTTGTTCTCTTCTCCTTTACCTGTATGCTTTTATAATTTCTGTTGTTTATTCATAGTGGAGCTGGTTGGAGCTTTCAATCAAAAAAAGGAAAAAAAAAAAAAAAGAATAAGGGAAAGAAAAGAAAAAAACAAAACAACTGCACTATCCTGCAACTGGCCAGTGTGGAGGTTGGAGACCACACGGGGATCAAAGCGATATGAGGACAACAGGGGTTTCATTAAAATGTTCTCCTCACTGCCTGAGGAAAGAGCAGTGAGGACAGAGCGAGAGGGGGAGGGGGGGAAGGGAAATCATCTGGCCCAAACAAGTTTAACTAAAAAAAAAATCCAAGCAAACCACCTGTGGTCTCCTTGGAAACTGGCTTGCAACCCCTCCAGCCACCTTTTAATGAAACCCCAGAGCCCCTTTATTAATTTATTAAAGAATCTATTTTCTGAAGATTCATAAACCGCGCATAACTCATATTCCAACACATCTCTGCTATGCTAATAGCGCATGCTGCCATGAATAATTAATTCTTTAATTAGTAATAATTAGAGGTTGTTGTATAGGTCAAACCATTGGGCTGACAGCATGCTACTGTCAAAATGTCATTTGAATTAACAGGACTGTGCCCCTTTTTACACAGAATGATTCGTTGTTTGGGATCAGTTGTCCCCTCCCCTCCAAATTTTATTGTTTTAAGGGTGAGTTGCTTTAGAAGATGTAGAACACATAAAAGGAAACGTTTAATAGCATTTACAGCACAAAAGAAAAGGCTTCAGACCTTCAGCAGATGCTTAAAGTGGTGGATCTTGGTCTGGACATTGTTTGTTCCCTTTGTGGGAAATAAAAAGGAAAGGGAAAAAAGCAGTTGCACTGACATTCTGGACTACACCAAATTATGTCTTTTTGCTCAAAATCACAAATTTTTGGTGAAAATCACTGTTCACTCTCCACATCCCTGCAAGGACTGCATTTGTGGGTCTAGTTCATCTACTCAATGGGCAACCAGAAGAATTTAATCCTTGGAACTTATACACCAAAATGTAGGTTCAATTCCTTGTCTGTTTATAGCCGGAAGGAATCTGAACCATTTCCCCCACTTTTTCAAGGGACTATAGAAGCCACTAGTATAGACAGGCTTGGAAACTGAGTTTAGTTCTACTCTGCACTATGGGAAACAAACCATCCCCACCAACACAAATATATCAAGTCACCCTATGAGTTAAGCCACTTGATTGGAAAGAAGACAGTTAAGAGGAAAAGGGAAAACATCAAATTTATGACAGAAATATGCTGAAAATTTGTTTCTGCCTTGAATTTTTTCACTCCTTGGTGCCTCAACTTCTGAAGAAGGGCAGCAGCTCAAACCAAGGCTGAAAATGTCTCAGAAGGGTTCTTCCCTTGGGACATGAACTGCACCAGAATTTCTCCTTTTAGGAACAAGTGACAGGGCTTATCTGAACTTTGGAACAAGCTCAACAGGGAAGTGGCAAACTCACCATCCTTGGAAAGTGTTCGAAGTTGGCACTTTGTGGTATGGTTTAGTAAGTGTGGTGAAATTTGAGCAAAGGTTGTATTTGATGGTATTGGAGGTATTTTCCAATCTTAATGATTCCATGAAATGATGGGTTGGCTGGACCCTCAATCTGACCTAGCACTGACGTTCTGATATAAAAAAAATTCTATATGAGAAATTTGATGCACATAAACATCTTTATCTGATTTCTTTGTATTATTTTGGGGGGGAGAGAGCAGATATCTTCAAATGCAATGTGGTTATTACCAAATTTGCACCACTGAAGTGCCGGGGGAAGGTAAATGCTCAAATGAATGATGAGAATCTGCCCTGATTTGAAGGGGGAAAGAGAGGAAAGAATGTAACTGCAAAGGTAGCACAAGACAGAGAAAATGTGCATCAGATGTGGTGGTGTAAACCACCTGGGCAGAGACCCACACTGTCACAATTTCCCTGAGCTTAGTTCAGCTCAAAGACTCTTCACGTCACTGCTGTGCCCGACAGACCCACGCACAAAGCTCTGATGGAGCAAGGGATTTGAATCACACATTTCATTCCACTTGAAAGATCCCAACCTGAATGGGTCGGTGCTGCTGCAGTCATCACAGAAATACAAACACACAGCCTTAATCCAAGCTAAAGTGAATGAAATGAGGTCCTTAACTCACAGTAGAATGGATTGGACCCCAAGAGCCCACTTTTTTCCATTCCTGCTCTGACTAAAAAACACACATTCTTTCTTTCTAGGAACAACCAGCAGCCTTTTTATTCCTCTCTTCCCTTCCTGCTAACAAAAAAAAAAAATTAGTTAGTGGAGGCTAAGCAAATGCAAAAAGGGCTTGAGAATGTTTTCCAGTTGAAAGGATATTAGAAAAACCTTTTCCATAAAGAGGGAGAAAAGATAGTAAAATATGACAAGATAACAAGGCAATAATAATATGTAGTGGAGTGAAGTGGCAGCTATTTTGCTGCTAGTCAAAAAATTATATTATCAGAAATCCTTTTGTATCATTACATATTGATGTTTAAAAAAAAGGAACAAAAAGAAAGCCACCAGAGACTGTACATAAAGGTTGTTTTCTGTTGACAATGCAACAAGGTCAAGAAGGGGTTTACATGAAAGCTCTTTGAAATTTATATCAAGGGTCTGGTTTGTAAACCAGAACAAGTATGGTGGTGTTGGTGGTGAACATTGTTGTAGATCTGCTGCTTGCAATACAAGGGACAATTTATGCTCCCCTTCCAAAAAGTACAAAGGTTTATTGGTGTGCAAATGATTTAAATTAATATGTTAATCAGAATTTCAAAGTCAACAGCTTGTGTTGGGCTGTCAAAGTACCCCCAGTGGACAGTAATAGCAATAGTAGAGTATTGGCATCAGTGTTACAAATGGAAGAGAGCTTGAACATTTGTCACCAGAGGAAGCATGATCAGAGCTATGGTCATTGAACACAGTTATTAGCCCAAAGTTAGACTGCATTTATTCTCCTCATAGAACACAGAATCACTAAGGTGAGAAAACATCATCAGTTCCAAACTTAAGACCATTTATCCCCATGCCCATTAAACAATATAACTCTACTCATTTTTTGGACATTCCCAGAGATGGTGGCACATACCTGGGCAGCCTGTTCCAGTGCTTGACCACTCTTCCAGTGAGGAAATTTTTTCTGATATCCAGCCTGGACCTCTGCTGGCATACCTTTAGAACATTTCCCCTTGTGCTCTCCTGAGCTGCCAGGGAGAAGAGGTTGAACCATACCTCCCCACACCCTCATACAGGTCTCTAGTCTAGAAAGCACACATCGATTAATCCACGTGTCCCTTTTTCCCATCCAGGGCCCAGGACATACAAGGGAATGGTTAACTGTTTGTTCTCACACAGTTTATTTTTTATCCCCTGTTTGCTTTTTCCTGGCAGAAGACCCAGTCTTTTGTTCTCTCTACCCACTCAATAGGTCTTGCAATGCTCCCCAAAAAAGTCCACAGCCACACATGGCTTTGTGGAGCTACCATGAACTCTGTGAACCACAATCTGTCTCTTCTGTTCCTCCTTCTGTCCAAAGAACTTCCCGTTTTCTGTTCTCTCACAACCAGCTGCACACCATTTCCTCTTAGGTTTTTCGCCACTGTCTCTTAATCTCTGTTTGTAAGACAGAACTGTTCTGAGTTGGTTTTTTTTCCCCACCTGTTTTTCTGCCTATTACTTTCCACAGTTCTCTTTTTCAGAAAACTTGTCTTTCAACTCACTCTTCCAACAAAGGAACTCTTCTTTCACCTTGTTTTCATATTTTTACAGACATCTGCTCTGTTTCTTGCACTCCTCTTTTTTAGTGGTTATGAAAACATCCTGAATTACCCAAATGTTCGATCTCTTAGACCGTGCCCTGTCTCATGTCATCTTTGTTCCTAGGAGTATCCTTCTGCCCAGACCTTCTTAGCTAACAGCAAAGGCAGAGGAGGACCATGGGGACATTCAAAGGGCTGGAGTACTTTTGGTCCGGAGAGAGGTTCAGAGAACTGGAGGTATTCAACCTGGAGAGGTAACAGATTCAGTGCCAAAAAGTGCTCAGAGAACTGGAGAGGGACACTGGAAAAGGGCATGAAGTGATAGAAAGGGGGCAATGACTTTAAGATGAAGGAGGGTAGTTTAGATTGGATATGAGGAGGAAATTCTCCCCTGTGAGGGTGGTGAGGCCCTGGCACAGAGTGCCCAGAGAAGCAGTGGCTGCCCCTGGATCCCTGGAATTGTCCAAGGCCAGGTTGGATGGACTGAATGAAGCAAGCTGGGCTAGTGGGAGATGTCCCTGCCTATAGCAGGGGCTTGGAAGAAGATGATAATTCAGGTCTCTTCCAGTCTCAAGCAATTCTGTGATTCTATAATTCTATAAACTTTTATGGACAAAAATACTTCCTAGCTTAAATCTAGTGCAAATATGTGTAAAACAAGACCTTTATCCTGCAGCTTCTGCTTCCAGGCCTCTGTTCCTAGTGACACTCTGTGTTAGTTTAGGTCAGGGTTACATTGAGTGACACCAGTTTATCTTCCTTTTCTTCAATATATGGCCATTTCCCGCAAATTTCTGTTTTCACTAAGGTTCTCCTTATTTCTTTATATAACCTTATGATGATAAATCTCAGTTTATTAGGTCCTCTAGTAGAAAGTTGCTTGTTCTTGGTGTCTGTAGTCTAAGTCAGCCTGTTAGAACTGTCTCTTATCCATGCTCAAACAGCTTCGACCACATGGCACCTCCCAGCTCATTTGAACTTTCCACTGACACTTTAATATGCAATGCCACAATTCTAATGCACTAACTTTCAGACTTATTATTTTATTTGACCAGATCCTTTTGTTTTGGTCATTATCCCTGCAGATAAACTATCACCATGTATAACACAACACAAATAATACAGCCCCTTGTAACTGGCTTCACTTGGGAGGATTTGTGTTCATGCAAAGGTTTGAACGGTCTGTTCCTGCACAGACCTGTGGGTCCTACTATGCATCACCAACCCTAACACAGAATCAAAGAATGGTTTGGGTTGGAAGGAACCTTAAAACTCATCCAATTCCAACTCCTTGCCATGGGCAGGGACCCCTTTCATTAGAACAGGTTTCTCCATATCCCACCCAACTTGGCCTTGGTTGGATGTTTTAGATGAATTGAAGCAGTCTCTTTTAGTGACCTTGAGTCAGCAGATTCAGCCAGGTTTGTCTATGAGAAATGGCAAAGCCAAGAATACAAACCAAACTTTTGGGAATAGTGCCAGCTAATGATATAGAGAGTATGTCTGGCCAAGGATCTCAAGCAGTGTTGGCTCTGACTTCAAATCCAAGATGTTGGCTTAACTTCCTGCCTTTAATTTGTCATGAGAATATCAGGAAAAAAAGGGTGCTTTTCACTCTTTTCCCTAACTTCCTATCCATGGTCCCAAACTAAATTAATTAATTCCCTTTTTCTTTTTTTCTTTTTTTTTTTTTTTTACCTTTTCCCTCTTCATTCTTCCTTCTTCTTTCCTCTTTCCTCTTTCCCCTTTCTCCTTCTTTCTTCTTTCTCTTTTTCCAATAGAAGGAGTGTAATGCTTCAAGGATTTTGTAAAGTGTACTAGTCCTAAATACAGATCAGGAAGGCTTAGGATCCAAAATTCTCAGTTCCTGTCTGAATTCCAAAATTATTTTGGTTTTTCTGCTTTTAAATAAGTGGACCTTCATTGTGGGCACAGGATGTGTCCTGGTTAGTGTGGTATCCCTCCAGCCCTGGCATTTCCCCTTTCTGGTTATTATCAACCATCATAGATATGCAGGTTGATTAAAACATAAAACATTGCCCTGAGGTGCCCATTCTATTTTTAACTCAGAGGAGACTCAGTAGCCTTGCAGAGCTCTGTGTGACTTCTGTGGGTTCCTCCCATGTTTCAGGCCTCCAGGGCAAGGCAGCAACACTGGGACAATTACTGAGAATCTTAACATTTTAGGACATCTGGTCATTCCTTCCCAAAGCTGTAAATGAGCAAGACTTGCCAGGAATTTAATAAAGGTTTTCTTGACATTTCTTCCTTGAACAGAAATTCCTAAATGGTCTCTCTGATTGGCAGCACCACACAGAAAGTCTACATTTTGGTTTAGCCACAATTCTGTCATCGCCATTCCTTTTTCCCAAAATGCAGAGAAGAAGTACAGGACCACTGTGAAGATACTAAAAAAATCTCTGTATTCTACTATGCCAAAGATTCTCTAGGTAGGAAACACAAAAAAAGTAGAAATTTCTCAAAAAAGGGAACATTTTAAGACATTCAATTTTATTTAAAGAGCAATTTCTATGCAAATGTAATGCTGGTTTGGTTTGATGGGCACTTAATGGGTATTGTCCCGCTGAGAGTACTGGGAGTGGGGCTGCAGTGATCCTTCTGATCTGATTTTGGGTTCCAGAGGGAACAGGTAAAGTCAAAACTTTCAGCTTCATACTGAAGAGTAAAAAAAAAAAAAAATCAGCTTGAAGAGTGCATCTGTATGTCTTAGATATTTTTTCTGTCTGAATCACTGGGTTTTTATTCCATAAAGAGTATGTAGATGACATGTAAATGTTATGTAAATTGGGTCCATAGTCCATTAAAGCACAATATTATAATCACTAATACCCTATAGGCATGGACAGATCAACCAACCACATTTTATTTGATCTTTGTCAGAAGCACTGAGCCCTTTTATGCAATATTTTGTGTACATGCCTTTAATGTGAAGATCATCGTTTCAAAATGTGCCTATTTGGGATAAATAGATATTGTTGATGTTCATTGAAGCAAAGTTCAGCAAGGGTATTGCTACCAAAAATACGATTTATAGACTGACCACAATGAAGGAATCCTGCCTTCCATAGAGAAATTTCATCTGAAGCAATCACCTAATCAGCAGACTTGAACAGCCTCAAGTTGGATACAGCACTTAGCCTTCAACACCTGCTACTTCCACTATTCAAATGAAAAGAAAACAAGGGTATACAAAAGAAGACTGGAGGGCTGTTTGGCCCTTGCCTTGGAAAAATATATTCCTTACTAATTGGCACAACATGGTTAATAAATATTCACTGGTTTACACAGCCCTCCTCTTTACTTAATGAAATGGTAGTTGAGGGGTTAAGGGGTTAATTGGGAAAGGAAATGAATCTCCAAATGTATCAAAATCTGATAAGTGATTTAGCCTAATAAATAATTTACATGTCAACATTTTCTGGGTGTCACATGCACCTTGGGAATATAAATAATAAAAAGCAAAAAATAGGTAAACTCATGGCAAATTGAAGGCACCAGTTGAAATGAATGTGAAAATGTGTGTTGCAACCTCTTTCTTAAGGTTTTTACAGAGCTGTTCTTGTAACAGTCAATGATGTGTGTAAAGTGGCAAACCATGGGATCACAGAATGGTTTGGGTTGGAAAGAACCTTGAAATCAGCCTGCTCCAAGCCCCTCTCACAGTCAGGGACACCTTCCACTATCCCAGGTTGCTCCAAGCCCTGTCCAACCTGGCCTTGGACACTTCCAGGGATAAGGAAGTTTGCAACCTTTTCTTGGATGCTTGTTCAAAGGTGGTGAGCAATCAGATCTCCATTAGTAGGAGTTAATGCTAAATACTGAGCAGAATATTTCTGCAGTTAGTTCTGAAATATTAATATTATCTTAATGTTAGGATCCAAGCTTATAATATTAAGGATCCAGGCTCCATGAGCAGGGAGTTGTCAAGCTGCATCCTTGGATATATGACAATTATTTGTGAACTAAAAATCAGACACACAAGATTAGAAGTCTGAGGTGTCAGGAATAAGTGACATGATTAAATTAGAAAAGCACTACTACCTCAACCTATGCAAACCTGATCTTAAGCACAAAGTAGATGAATCTCTCTTCTCCAGCATGAAGCCATGCTGGATTTTCATTCCATTTCGTATTATGCACTTCATAATAAAATGCTTCTATAAAGTTTACATACATTTGTGCAAGTAGAACCATATTTTTAACTCTCATTTGAAAATAATTGACCCTTAATCAATGTGACAATGTTTCTGGGTTATATTTGGAATCTTTAATTTTTCAGTTTCTAGATTTCAAAGAAAATTAAGAGAAGATAACTCTTAACGTTTATGGATACATACCAGATCCTGAAATTTCTGGTAGATATAATATCATCTTTTTTGGGGGCAAATTTGTTAATATTAATGTGTTAGATCTTCTGTGGAACACAACAATTATTCCAGGCTGAGATAACCATGTCTTAGTGATGGAAACAGCAATCTCTTCATATACCCTGAAACATGAAATGGGATGTGGGAGGCACAAAAAATATAAAGAACTGACTGTTGACAGTTAGGAATTCTGGAGATATAAGTTCTTTCTGAAGAGAAGACAAAAGTGTGGGTTTATACTGAGAGGTAAGCCTTTGTCTTAAAATCCCCTATTTTGAGGACTTTATCACATTTGCTATAAACCATCTTCTTGGTTAAGGGATTAACAGGTATTCTTTTTGTTTGAATGATGGGAGGACAGAAGATGCATTTCACTATCCTTAAACCATCCCTGACACCACCAGATGAATGTCAGGTCTAGTCAGGAGAAACAGAAATGATAGGCATTCCTCTGCCTCCTTGAGCAACTTACTCTATTGGAAATGACATTTACCCCTCATGAATGGGTCCTGTACAAAAGCTTTTGTACCACAGATGTGACACAAACTTCTTTGGAACTCTCCAGAAGGGCACATGCACCAGAGTGGATTTCATCTTGCAAAAAAAATATTCTCATAATTTTACTTCAGTAAAGCAACTTAAGTGCTCGACTTAAAGGATTTCTCTTATATCACTAATAAATTCTCCAAGGGATAAAAGTACCTCTATACATCTACAACTTCACAACTATTTCATCCCACCATATGATGGGATTGACTTTGGTACTGCCTAAGCTGACATTATACAGATTTTCTGGTTAAAATAAGACACCTGAATTTTGTGTTAGTAATGGTGAAAAAAAATTAAGTATTTAGAATCCCTGACATGCAGGATATTTGCAACACCAATAAATGAATTATTTATTTTCCTGTTTATCTCATCTTTGTCTGCCTTCCTGCTTCTTCTGTCTGTCTGTCTATTCATCTATATATCTATCAATCTTCAATCCAAATATGAAGTACAGCTGAAAACACAAAACATTTGTTCAGGGTTTCATATACCCAAAGAAGAACCTAAGTGCTCTCCTAATACTAGCATTCCTTTGGTACACAATTTATAAAACTTTCCTTCCTTTTCTATAGACTTCGACGATGTGCCCTTGTCAGGACATGTGAGGTCACTGATGTTGTCAAAGATGATTTTTGTCAGTTATTGAAATGAGAATTAATTTGACCTAATCTAAGCTGACAGACAAAACAGTTCATTGGTAAAACAAGCCAGTTCCAGAAACTGGTGCTAAAGAAGAGTATGGAAGCAAAAAAAATATGGATTTACTCTCCCAGTTCAGGTTTTGAAAACTAGACATTTACTAGGGCTTTGAAAAATGCATCCATGTATACACTGGTGAGAAGAATGTGTGATATCATACTTCTTTCACTGTATTTGTACTTTATATATGGCTTGTTGTGGCTTGCTCTTTTACAATGTTATACAGTTAATTTCACTGCAAGAAAACTATAATTGGTGACATCATTGTAGAACCCACAAGACACTGACATTGTGACCAGGGAATTGTTCTGAAAAATATATATCCCAGCAATTTTTTTCTACCAGAATAGAAAATTACTGCTGGGAGGATCACATAAATCAGGAATTCTTGATCCTTATTATGTCATAGAAAAAAAAAAAATTCTTGAAAGTGATAAGGCTGATTGACTTTTCTTCAGGTGCTAAACTTTCCTGAGCAGAGCTCTGCACCCAGTCTCAGTCCTCCTGCCTCTGTGAGTAAACTAGACATGAACTTTAGTGCTTGTGGGATTAAGGCCAGGGAAGACAGGCAGTGCAAGGAAGATTAATGGGAGTTTGCATGTCATTAAAATTAATCACTTAAAATTAAAGATCCCCTATCTTCTGCTGCCCCTCGAATGCTGTTGATATGGCAGTGTCATAACTGATCTATCCACCTCGTGTTTATCTCTTGAAAGATAAATTGAGATATCCCATTTCTGTGCAGTCCCAGCATGATCTGAACCCAGCAGATTTCACATATATGTGCACATTCCATCTATACAGCTCTGACTTATAAAAAGGAAAGGAAAAAGAAAAGATAAAATAATATTAAAAGCTAGACCCTAATATTTAGCAAGTGACTGCCTTTCCCAAGGATCCTATAAAGCTTTCTGAAAGTGACATCTCTTAAGCATTTGTTTCACCCATCAGTGAAAGGCAGTCACCTAAGGCTGCTTAGACTGCTCTGAACATTTTCCTTTAAACAGCTTTGAATGGAAATTGGCTCTTTGTTCAGCACGAGAATGTTTATGGAAAATATTCATCTCATTGAATAATAATAAAAAAATGTTGTTTTCCACTGTCAAAACAAGCTTGTTTTGTTGTTTTTGCTTTGCTTTGGTTTGTTTTCTGTCTCGAAACAGGCAACTCTCGGGAGTACATTTAGAGGTAAAAATGCTTTTCAAAAGTTTTACAGGAGAAAAAAGGATTCTTTTTTTTAAATTGCTGACACCCTCATGTTAATTACTGATACCAAGCTTTCATGCCTTAATTTCATAGATAAACTGCAATGCACCTATGCATGAGGACCATTGAAGCACCTAAAATACTGAATATACTTCCCAGTCCTGTAATGGAAGCCACAGGATCCTCAAGTGTTCAGGATTACATTCAATAATTAAAGAGAATTCAACAATTCAATAATTAAAATAATTCACTAAGTGAAAAGTATTGAAAAGTCAGAGAACTATGTAAGGTTTAAAGTCACAAAAATGTGGACTGGCCACAAAACTAGGACTGGCTAAGCAATGGATTTTTGGAGTTTGCTGATATATGTATAAAGGAAATTGTCTTAGGAAAATATTTTATCAAGAAAAGAAAATGGAAATGTGCTCTTTACATTGAGTTGAAAAAACTGAACTGTTTTACTTAAATAAAGAAAATACAATTTCACTTCCAACAAATTATAATAATTTTAAACTTGCAAAATTATTTATATATTACTTTGAATTGAAGAGTCTGCTAAGATAAAAAAATAATTATAGTAATATATTTTCAGTTTATAGTTTTTCCTTACATGTGTGCACCATCCCAAAAATAAAAGTATGAGAAATTTCATTATTCATATTATAATGAAAATATTAAGATTTTTCTAAGAAGCGTTGATTCAAAACTTCCCTTCAAAGATCCAACTCAGAAAAACCTGAGAATTATTATATGATAAATATATTATAACATGAGTAATCCTTTATTATATGTTTTATAGAGAGATATCTTCCTAAGACTTTGATGTGTTTGATTTGTTAACTAAAAATTACTTGCCTTCCCTCAGAACTTAAATACTGGGGATTCTTTGAAGCACTGTTGTTTTTCTGACACCTTGGCCTAAAACAAAAAAGGTCAAGAAAGTTGTCTTAGATGCTAAAAAACAACCCACTTTTTTCTGGGAATAGGAGCAGTTTCAGGTGTTGCTCTGCATCAAAAGAAATCATTCTTTTCTCTTCTAATATTTCAGTGAGTGTGATAATAAAGATGAGGGGATGGCCTCTGATACTGGCAAACAGAGATTAGGGCAGGTAAAAAAGACATATCAATGTCTTTCCCTTTTCTTCATTCAAGGCACAGTGCAAAAATCTGTCTGTTTTCCCAATGCATCTGAATTTGTATGGCTATATTTACAGTTTTATGTGACACAGCTTCTTCTCCTGGCAGGCTCCTGTATTATGCATCAGATCCATTCCCTGTACTGTTTTATGGTGTATAATTTTTTCCTTACAGTACAAGTCAGATTGCAACAGTGATATATTTAATAAAAAATTAGATACACTTCTACGGCCTCACTTTTCTTTCCCCTTCATCCATGATACTGGTTACATCCAGTGAGTGTTTAAAATAAAATTACTCAAATCACTGCTGAATAAGTAAGATTCTCTGTATGCTGTGGGTTCTGTCTTGGCCATGAAGGATGAAGATGTTTTGTAAGGAGCTAATGCCTGCCACACTCCTGAATTATGGGTCACTAAAGAAGCTGAACACTCACCTGAGGGATAAATCTATCCCTCACCTAATATATTTTCCAAAAGTGCAATGTGCTCATAATTTCTAGATGTCTGTAAACTCAAGAGCTGTTACTACCAATCTAGTTTGGTTCAGGGTCTCTATCCAAACCCATGTTTTGTGAAATCTCTCTCCCTCTCACGTCTTGCAATTAATGTACAGGTTAAAAGGTTAATAAAAAAAATAAGCCAGCAAAATACAAGCCCCATTTAACCCTATAAAAACACTGCTTTGAAGTCACTTTTCTTTGGGGGAGGAGTGAAAATGGACACCTCCTGTCATGGTCTGAAGATCAAACCCTTGGGGCACTGTAGATACAAGCCTGGGCGGGCAGGTGTTGAAATGTGAAATGTGTTGTCTCACATGTACTGAGCCCTGCTGCCAGCACCTTCTACCCACCACTGCCACTTCTTTCCATTGAGCATCCAGTCTCAATTCACTGTGCAGTAAAACAGTCTTCAAGTTTACATATAATCAAATTCATGTGTAAGACTGATGCGCAGTTAGTCCCAAAATGGTTGCAACTCTTTCCTCAGCAAGAGCTGCCTTCTGTTTCAGTGTTAATTTGTGTTACTAATTCCATAACTTCTTCAATAAATTCCTGTCATGGGGCAAATCCCTCACATGCCTTCATATTCTAACCCAGAGAGTAGATACTCACCAGAGTTAATCAGGGTAAAGAACTCACTGAGATATAAGTTCTGGTCATGATCCAAACCAACCTAATAGTTCAGTTTGTGCTGATGGTTGATTGCACCACACAGTATCCAGAAGTTCCTCCCAATCTATATTATCTTATGAATTTATCATTGATATTCAATGGTTTAGATGAAGCTGATAGCACACATTTATGTTTTAGTATGTTGAGGGGATTTTGTGTTCAACAGAAACAGCAAAACTTCTTCTTAGGTAAGAATTCATTACAAAAACTCTGAGGCAGGAACTGGAGAACTGCTAGAGAAAAGATTAAGAAAGTCTCAAAGGACATGAGCCCAGAAACCAGGAGAGGTTCACTATAACTAAGAAAGTAGCAGGGGCACAGAGCTGGAAGAAGCTTGATGTCTTTTCTAGGCTGGAGGATTTGAAATATCTTACAGAACATGACAGCCTGCTCTTAAGTAGTGTCATAACAATAGGAATGGCTGCTCAGATGGGGTTGGGACCTGCATGAGCTGGGATTACATGCACTGATGCTGTAGAGACATGAATGGATCATAATATGATAATACATATACAGCTACATGTACTCTGGGAAGTAAAAAAGGTCTAATCTACGAACATGGGAAAAGACCTTGCTTATTCCTGTTAACATGGTAGTTTGGTGCCTGTTCTGTTTTTGGCCAATGTAATTGACTTTCTAAACTATTCCAATTGGGAATTAACACATGAAAAGTCCTTTTGTTCAGTCGGTACATGTATGTGATCATCTTTTGGAGGTTAAAAGAAAATAATAAATTATGTGGCTAAAAGGCAGCAAATCTACTCAAAGAACCAGTCCTGGTGCTGATTAACTTGCATTTAACTTGTCATTAAAGCACCCAATAAGTTTCAGTGAGTCTCAGAGAGGAACATGGACTGAGATTCAAAAATGGAGAAGGGATCTGATTTCAGTGCCTGCTTTTTTCATCATTCATCTTCTAGAAAGTTCTTGTGCAACAGCATAAAGACACAGCTGTGCCCCAACAGGAATCATTTTTTAACTCCTTTTACAGCTGCTACCTGGATCACTGATCCTCAGAATGGATGGTTTGGGGAGCTCAAAGTGTTCAAAAAGAACTTTACCTTCACTGTAGTGACCAGTGGGAATATTTCTGGGTTGTAGAAACTGATATCAAGGGAAAATTGCTTTATTCATGTGTAAAATGTAAAAAAAGAGAAGGGAAGTTAGGCAACTGGTCCAAGTAATTAATTTTAGACTATAAACCAGGGAGGAAGACAGGTGCCTCCAGAGGTGACACCTTTTCTGGCCTTCACTTGCTGGTCCAGAAGCTTGAAGTCTCCATTATCCCATCCTATGGCTGTCAGCAGGTGTCCAATGCCATTCTGACAGGTGTTGACCATATATAAAGACCATAATTACTCTATATATGTATCGTTTCCATTTCCAAAAGTGAGATGAATTAATATCACAGTCTCTGGATTTGATGAGTGACCTGCGTTAACAATTCATGGGTGCCAGTAGAAGACAATCATGTAGGGAATATTTTCAGCTCTCAGGAATATGAACTTCAGCAGAATCTGGGAAGCTGAAACCTATGAAACATCTGGGAAAATGAAATCAGGTCATTTGAATTAATCTGCTTTGCTTTTATCAAGCTCCTCAGGTAGGTCTGCAATGGACTGGAATACAGCAGGACATTGTGTTTAGATGGAGTCAGCACTTTTTGAAGTAAAATGAGCCAATCCATTTAGATGGATCAGAGGCAAACCGGTAAAGTCAGGGAAGTGGCAGACTTAATCTGGAGCTGAGTCCCATGCCTTCAGGAAAACAGAGGACTTGAGAAAACCCATGCTGTGAAGGATTGCTGTCCTGGGATTTTGCAAAGGTCAAGAAGACCAGCACAGGTGTATCTTCATTAAGGGCTCGCTTTAAGGAGAAAAAGGTCAGGGGTTAAGAAGTCCATAGCAGGGTAAAATGCATTCCTTGTCACCCCATGGGACAGGGCGGCCCCTGTGGCAAGGGGTCCCCCCCAGCTCGTGTCTATAAGAGGACTGTTCTGCCCTATTTATGTGTTCTGGGCTCGTTCATCTGCCCGAGGGTGTGGGACAAAGAGCCAGCTGGAATCCAGGGCAGTACTCCCTTCTCCATCCAGGGTGGCCACATCTGTGTTGCTCCCCAGGAACCAGCAAGGCAGGTGCTTTTCCCTGAACGATGCCGGCACATTGGGTACTGCTCCTGACCTGCACCACCTCTTCCTCCCACAGAAACTGTGCCAACACCTCCAGACCGCCTCTCAGCAGGACTCTGCTTTTCCCAGGAATGGAGACAAGGTGCCGTGCAGAGCTCATGCCTGGCAGGAGCTTGCAGATGAAATCCATCCCTTCAAACCACCAAACTGGAGCATGAACTCCACCAAAAAAGTGCTCTCCAGAGCAGCAATTTGTGACAGTATCAGAGCAGGGATGTTATCAGCTGCCTGTTACTCTGCTGCACAGCGAGGCTTCCCCAGGTGCATCCCCCCCAGCTAAGGTGTGGGACCCTGCTGAATACCAGATCCCTTGGTTGCATATTATCGTGTTAGCTGAGCTGTCACAGGAGCTACCAGTACATATGCAGAGCACAGGGATTAATCCAATTAAACGTCCACTGACTTTTCCACATTCCTCATGGTGCAGCCCGTGCCTCTTCTCAGGTAGGTGTTAGAGCGTGGGGAAGGTTAATCAAATGGTATTTCTGGCATGGAAACCCATCAGAAGGCATGACATAATGAGAGGGAGAGAAGAAGAGAGTGATTAGCTAAGCTTTAACCTTCCAGAAGTGCCCTGATCCTTGACCTTTTGGTGTCAGTTATAATTGTAAGGATGGACTTTAAAAAAAAAAAAAAAACCAACAAAAGAACATAAAGGTAAAACTATTGCACTCCCTGACCCTGAGTTTACAAATAATACAGGTTTCAGATTTTTTTTTCTGATATCTGAAGAAGACAACTAAAGAATTTGTATGATTTATGCAATGAAAGCTAACATGAATAACAGCTTTAGTGACCAAAAAAATAGATATCTGGGAATTAAACCTAACAAATATGCTCAGACTGAAACCTATGTAGTCACATAATGACACAGATGGTAAATTTTACTGATATATATTTTTCCCCGGTGGAGAACACACAGTGGCAATCCAGCGTTACAGATTGTATCCTAGGCTAAAACTGTGTCAGACACACAGTAATCAGAAGATGCTATCATATAATTTACACTGGGGCCAGCCTCAATCTTGTAAGCATTCTTTATTCAGCTGCACTGAGTTGTTTTTCAAATGGGTTTCCCTTCTGTAAAATAATTCTCGTAGTTTTTCTATTATTAAGTAGTTGTGTTTTTTTAAGCCACACTATCCCTAATATTTAGCTATTAATATTATTGTTGTTGTTATGTAACACATAATAATACTAATTATTATTAATACTACTGAGATCATTCAGTGGATGACTTCAACCTGTTCTGCAGCCATATCTGAGGTAAAATACAAAGATTGAAGACACCACTGAATGTGCAGAGCTAGATATGAGATTAATTTTTGCTAGTTCAGCATTTTAGGTTAAATTAGACACTGTAATTAGGCTGCTGTTATTGAAAAGGTAAAAGAAATGTTTCTCCAGAGACTTTTTTACATTATCCCTTTCAGAAATTTATTTTAGGATGGGGAAACGACCTTGTGAGGGTGTTCACCTCATCTCCAAAAGACTGACTCAAATGAAATTCCTAAAATTTTAATTGCTAAAGTTAGAAAGGATTAATACTTCCGCTGCACTTAAAACCTTCTGTTTTCATGCACTATTTGTACTTGTATCTGTATTTTATGGACATGTAGAAATTGGTATTAACAGTTCTCGTTCTGCAAAAACTTATATGTGGTTTTTAATTCATGCGGTGTTAATGTCCTTCCAAAGGTAAATTCTTCTCAGTGAGTCTCAAAAAACCACAGAATTAGAAATTTTCCCCATGAAATCTTCAAATCTTGGGTTCAAGTTTGCTGTGTACTCTTTCCTCTCCCTCTGTTTTAGGGGAAGCATGAGAAAGAACTGATGTTTAAGGGAGTTTCTCACATTATATCTTCATTCAAAAATAATTGTTTTTAAAATATCTGGGCATTTTCTTTCTGTGGTCTGTGTACACTGAGCAAAGATTCAGAAAATGCCACATACATGTGGGTTTTTTTAACAATTCCAGGGGTGGTGACTCCACTACTTCCATGGACAGCCTGGTGAGTTTTCATGGATTGATAGGTATTTTGGAACATTAAATCATATAATGATTTGGGTTGGAAGGGACCTTAAGGATTACCCAATTCCAACCCTCAGCCCGGGGCAGGGACACCTTCCACTATCCCAGGTTTCTCCATGCCCTGTCCAACCTGGCCTTGGACACTTCCAGGGATGGGGGCTCCATGATTTGGGCAAAACTGATTTCTTTATTGCTCAAAGAGTGCTTCAAAGAGAGTTGTAAAATTAAAAGCCTGATTAAACACAGGGATAAAATCAATGTGATTTTAGAAACGATCAAAAAAAGGCCAAAGATTTTGCAGATAGACATGACTTATTTACAGAGGGCTGAGGGCTCTGTGATTTAGCAGAAAATGCTACCCAAAATCCCTGGAGTGGGGTCTAGGTGATTTCAGACTGCAAACGACAGCAAAATGCTTATCAACTCTCAGAATTAAATATCAAATCAGCTCGCCCTGGAATAGAGGGGACTGTGTATTCGTTGAAGTGCTTAAATCAGAACAATTTGCAGGTTGAAAGGTACAGTGTATCTCAGAAAACTTATGGGCCAGGAATAAGAATAAAACTATAATGTCTGTAGGAAAGATGATTGTAATGGTCCCTTCTGGCCTTAAAAATCTAAGAATATATGAAGCTATTTATTTATTTATTTATATCCAGAAGACCTGGGGAAGGGGAAAAGTGAAGACACCAAAGACATATTTGTATAATGACTTAAAGGTAGAACTGTTTTTCCTGCTCTTATATTTTGACTGAACTGATTTAATTCTATACTTGTATATGATTGCTATAAATTAGCAGTGGGAGGTAGTAGCATTTATTATTAATAGTGATAGTAAAATAATAATGATAACATATTTTTCTTCTAATAGCTATCTGCTCTATCCCCTTCTCTTCTCCTACTTCTCCTATGAGCACAAGAGTTTCTTGGAACACCTGGATCTTTCCATTTGGCTGTGTTTTAATGTTGTTTCTAATCAAATATGACAAACCAAGGGACTCAAACCCTCAATTTCAAATGCTACCCATTTTTCCATCATTCTTTTAAGCATCCTTTCAGTGGGAGGCAGTTTGCTTAAGGAAAGATTTCAGTCCTGGTGTTTTAAATACTTGTGATATATATATTTACATTTATAAATACACTTCGAAAATGTTTTAAAATTGATGCATATTTGGATGTATTTATATGTGAGAGAAGAAGTTGAATTTCTTAAAATTGCTATTTCTTTCTGTCTCTCTGTTTGTACATACAACAGAGTTGGAAGACAGACACAATCAAGATCTCAAACCCTTGAAGCAATGTTAAACCTTTTGATTACAAAGCCTGTTAAAGGCTCTGTTAAAGAGCAAGGAAGTTTAGCCAGAACCTAGAGCTGTGCTTATCTAGCCATAAAAATACATGTGATTTTATTTAGGCTGATGGAGGATGTCCAAAGGAAGTATTATTCTTTATAAAGCCACTGGCTGATGCAGTGAACACAACTTCCCACAGCATCTTTGTGGCTGTTCAGTTCTTCTAGTCAAGCTAGAATAAAGGAAAGATCAAAGTCCAGAGTGATGCCATCCTGGAAGTCTTCAAGACCAGGCTGGATGGGGCTTGGAGCAATCTGGCCTAGTGGAAAGTGTCCCTGCCCATAGCAGAAGGGTTGGAAATAGATTAATTTTAAGGTCCCTTCCAACCAAAATAATTTCCTGATTTTATGATTCCATGGTTTTTTCTCCCTTACTACAGTGTGTGCAGACCTGCTCTCTCTTCTTCAACTGAAAAAAAGGTTGAATATATGTTGGTAAAAATTAATATGTTTCTTGTCTTGGATTAGTTTTCAGTCAGACCGCTCAATCTCACATTTGGATTACCTGAGTCAAGGTGGATGGGAAAATGTGACTGGCAGATCCAAACAGAACCATACAAGCCCATGTTTCAGGAGTATCTACACTCATTTAGAGGTAGAACCCTTCCATTCCATATTTATTCTGAAGACACATGACAAAACACTGCTTGTACAGATGTTTTACCACACACACGAAAAAAGAAGTTGACTGATGCAAATCCCTTCCTATTAACCTCGGACTGTGACCAGGCACAGAGGGTGCTGGTTGACATGGATCAAAACTTTAGCAACTGTGCTAAGTGAATATATAGAGGTGAAAATGGGCAAAGACTGATGCCTGCACTCAGCTGATGGCGGGGTTTTTTGGCACAGATATAACCAGGCTGGCTTAGGCTGCCATGGAAATGCAGGCTCAGCTCATGCAGGTGTCCATCAGACTGCAGGCAGCAGCTGGCTCATGGAAGGACAGTTTAAAATGCAACTTTGCAGCTGTCTGCACCTTTCTACACAGGTGTTATACCCTTCCCCACCTGCATGCGCCTGAAGGAGGTCAAGCCACAGTTCAGGGTGGAGAACTGGTGTTCAGGCACACCTGGTTCCTGCTGAATTAATTTCCAAACATTCAGTTCCATATGTCATTGGGGGAATCATAGAATAGTTTCAGCTGGAAGGGACATTAAAGATCATCTCATTCCAACCCTCCTGACCATGACCAGGGGCACCTTCCACTATCCCAGGTTGCTCCAAGCCCCATCCACCCTGGCCTTGGACACTTCCAGGGATCCAGGAGCAGCCACAGCTTCTCTGGGCATCCTGTGCCAGGGCCTCACCACCCTCACAGGGAAGAATTTCTTCCTAGTATCCAATTTAAGCCTACTCTGTCATTTTGAAGCCATTCCACCTTGTCCTGTCACATCAGAGCCTTATAAATAGTTTTCCATCCTTCCTGTAGATTTCCTTCAGGTTATCCTTGCAGGTAAGCTGCAAATAGAAAGGTTCATAAAGGTGTAAAACAGATTTTAAAGTGAGTGGGCACCAATATTGTGAATTACAAGGGAAAAAATAATCAGAAAACAAATCAAGTAGTCGACAACATGTAAATCTTGCCTGTAAAAGCAACTGCTCACCCATGTTGAAGCAGTGTGACTTCCACAAGCTGGTGGGAAGAGGCTGTGACTAGAAATGGTAAGGAAATGTCACATGCTTCCCCCTGATGAATGTACACATGTGTATGTGTGTGTGTATGTGTGTGTGTGTGTGTGTGTGTGTGTGTGTGTGCATGCGTGCGTGTGTGTGTGTGTGTGTGTGTGTGTGTGTGCATGCGTGCGTGTGTGTGTGTGTGTGTGTGTGTGTGTGTGTGTTTAGCATCACAAAACTGGATTCCAAAAAAATGTCGGAAAAGAGCTTTAAGATCCAGATCCAGTCGTGGATTTGTGCATATCTGCATGGGCTTAGTGCCAAGAAACAAAGCAGCACCGTGGCACAGAGGTGAACACTGGAATCTGACAGACTTTGGGACTGGTCAGATGGTCTGTGGCACATTGCAAATCCATGGTAGCTTGTGCTGTCCCAGACAATTCCCAGGCATAGCTCAGGAGCCAGCATGCACCAGGCACTGTCCCCAGTAGGCAGGTTGGAATTGGCTATTTCATTTTGGAGGGGAGGTTGTTTAATACTAAGGAAATGTCTGGATTATGCCAGCTGGCCTTGGGGATGGAGAGCTGATCCTGACACTTCCTTAGCTGACGAGCAGAGATGTAGCCAAAATGTCTGGCAGGAGATTTGTCTTGTCTCACTTCTGCAGGCTTGCCTGGCAGTAAACACACAAGTTCTTTTCTTCTCTGCTGTGGCTCAGCAGTGAGGAACAAAAATACTGAATTTTGTTGAACCAAGGATGAGGAGAGAGCTGTGCCTTCATCATGATGGGAAGAAATGAAGTGAAGGGGCCAATTTGAGACAGAGAGCTTGAAAAAAATCCCATTAGCATCTACTAACTATAATCCTATTCCTGACATGGCCCAAGATTATCTATCTACAGAGAGGTTTTCTTGAGGATTTGGCTTCATCTTTTTCTGCCCATGGCCACCTGAATGAGAGACTGATTTCAGACAGGAGAAATGATGGAAAGGTGTGGAGAGAAGAAATTTCCTTTCAGGTTTTCTTCTCTCTCTAGTTAAATACAGACTTCTATTTCTTCAAGTTCAATATATAGTACCCGTTTAAAAATAATAATAATAAAAGATTCTACTTATCATTTTAACTCACAGAAGGCTCACAAGGAGTTGTTGTATAGCCTGAGGCTAAAGCTAGCCCAGATATTAGCTGAACCAAACAGGGCTGTCATTGCGAGCCAGTCTGCACCCCTGCGATGTTTAAAAAAAAAAAAAAAGTTAAATTAATGCCAAGAGATGAACGCTAGGAAAGCAAGAACTGTACAGAAAACAGGGATTGCAGAGGAAGACAGGGACAAATACCTGTATTTAGTCATCTGCTAAGATGGACTCTGGGCTCTGAGGGAAGGGAGATCAGTGGTTTATCCAGCTTTCCTATGGTACCTGGTTACATGACCTTGACTCCCCAGGTACCAGGAAAAAGAAGTCCTTGCATTCAAAACATTGCTTTATAAATGTCCTTTAGCTATTGCATCTGGCTTTCCTCTCTGGCTCTACAGGGAAATAGAACCTGGCTGCCTGAATAATAGGTGAAATTAATTCTTCTTTTTGGGCTCACACTCCACAGCAATTTTCAAGTTCATTTCAGGCAGCACAGAAAGCTGCTTTGTGCAGCCCAGGTAGCGGGTTTGTAACCAGCCAGGAGGGGAGCAGGGAACCTGCTGCTGAGGGGAATTGTCACCCAGCAGCCTGGCAGGAGCAGAGCTGTCAGTGCTGTGCCTTGCCATGGACCCTGCACCACCAAGGGCAGAGGCACCACAGCACATCCCGGGCACCGCTGAGGTTCAGCTCAGTGGAGAGGACAACACACACACCTGGGGACTGGGGAACATCTGCTGGAAGAAGTCACTTGAAAAATAACCTTGCAATGGCCTGGGAGGAACATCTGTGCAGCAAATGACATACCACCAGTAATGGAGGGATGGGAAGGCAGAAGTTAGGGAAAGCATAAAGAACCACTTCGTGTCAATAATGCAGCGAGCTGGTGACAGCACAGGGGGAATTTAGGTCAGCACAAACTTCCCTGGCTCTGCAGCTTTTTGTGGACCGGAGCTAGTGCAGCAGCTGTCTAATTGAAATGTGCGGCTGTTTTACCACTGACCAAAGTGAACGTGTGGGAGTCAAACTTTCCTCCTTTTCCCCATTCTTCACACTGAAACTCTGTCTTTATTTCTTACAGGGGTTTGCTCTCATGTGCTTCCTACTCTGTACATAAATAGCAGGAATATGGGAAGGATATGAGTGCTTCAGACCAGATGAATTTTGTATCTTTCTGAGAGAAGTGGAATCTAAGACACACTTTGTTCAGAGCAAAACTTGCTGATATATAAAACAGGGGAAAAAATCCTAAACCTCTCATGCCTTCACATTAATTCTTATTTTATCCATTATTTTGAACAACAGTGTCATTCAGGCAGTGCAAAGATTCAAATGAAACATCTTCTGACAAGATGCTTTCCTCTGGGTGAAATCCCACAGGCTACATATTTGGGAAGTCAGATTAGGTGGTTACTGTTGGCTACATGTGCCTGCAGATTTGAAGAGCAGGAAACAATTTCATTTGTCTGAATTAGCAGAAGTCAAAATCACAGCAGGGTACGTGTCAGCAGTTTAGCAGTTCATGCAACTGAGGGTCAGAAATGTACCCTGGACCTGTTTAGTTCAGTTTAATGACAGCCAGAGCATCCTAAAGAGTTATATTGGCATCCAGATGTAGTTGATGCTGAGACAGGAGCTGGTTCCTTTCTGCTCAGTTTCCACATCCAGCTGGTGTGGGCTCAAAGCCAGCACATACCCAAGTACAAGCAGGTGAAAGGGAGATCAGTGGGACCATCTTAAATCTGCAAGATTATTTTTGTTTGTTGGCCTCTGCTCTTGCAGACACACACTATAAAAGGACTGGGAGAGACAACATACTCATAATATTTCGGCTACAGAGAAGGCAGAAGCACTTTTCCTGAAATATAAAATGGGAAGGCTCAGGGAGTGAATTTGGGTCAAGAGTTTGAATCACAGGGGTTGTATGATACAGACCTAAGGAGTATAAAGATTAAATTATCTTTAAGGTCCTTTCCAACCAAACCATTCTATGATTCTAAATTATGTCAAGGAAGGAGAACAGGTCTGAAGTATGCTGAGTATTAGAAAAGTGGAAGAGAAATCAAATGCAATTTGGGCAATATATGTTAGGAGCTCAAAACAACAGCAATAAAAACAACAGCAAAAAACAACAAGGAAAAAAATTAAAGCAAAATGAACAATTATTCTGGATTTTGTGTCTTTTATCCAGATGTCAAATCTTGGAAGGTGTTGCAGAAATAACCTTTGATTAAATTTTATTTTCTTTTTTTTTTTTTTTGGATATATTTCTGAAGACAGCAGAACAACTGTCCCATTCACCTGAATTCTTTCCTGACAAAATTTCTTTGACAGCTGCCTTTGGGTTGTTTCCTGGGTGGACAATGGGAAGGATGGGAGAGGGGTAAAGGAAAAGAGTGAGAGACTAGGAGCTGAGAAATCTCCATTAGCTTCATATGAATTTTGAGAACATGGTGCTTCTACAAGTGAACAGATGCAATATAGTTAAAGAGAGATCTTTAACCTTCAGAGTAGGAACCTGCATTAAGTGGAGTGGAAAAAGAGGACAGAAGGAATAAGGCAAAATTAACAGGCTTCAGAGGACTTCTGTCACTCATCACAGTGCTGTGAGAAGGAGACTGAAGTCAAGAAGTCAAAAGCCTTAGGCATGTTTTTACTAATTTTATGTCTCCTTATCTTCCTTTCTTCTTTCTTGACCCACTCACTATGACTGCACCAAACAGCTCACCAAGTGATTGGCACCAAAGAAATGTATTGTAAAAGGAAAATTTTGGTTATGCTGTATACTTGGGGTCTTCCTATTTGAAAAAAATACTGAAATGACACAGTCATGATGAACTTCTTCAGTTCATTGTTCTCATAGCAGCTACTTTATGTCAGTATGGGAACAATGAATTTCATTTTTTGTAACTGATGAAGAAGGAGGCAGTATTTGCTTTGTATCATTGAAGGAATAGGACTCAAACTGATGACCTCTTGATTTTAGTAGCTGTCACCAAAGCACAGATTCTGGAATGTCTCTGTTCTTCTACCAGAACTTTATTAACTCCTCATCAATATAACTTTCCTTGTCTCATTGTTTCTTTCTTTTTACTCACAAGCCAACTTCTCATTCGATGCCCTTTCTTTAAAGTAGTCCATTTTTTCATTTGTGTTTCACTACATTTTCTACCCTTCATGAGACATGAGAACCAGGATTAAATCACATTTAGCCATCCCTGGAGGTATGCCTTATTTCACAGAGTCACAGGACCACTGAAAGTTGAGAAATTCCTTTAAAGCTCATCGTGTTCCAAACTCTGCCATGGGCAGGGACACCTCCCACTATCTCAGCTTGCTCCAAGCTCTGTACAACATGGCCTTGAACACTACCAGAGATGCACATTCCTCTTGCTATTTGGCACCCTTTGTGCTCAAAAGGAGTGTCACAAAATTAAAGCTGCCACAGGATCACAGAAGCAGCATTTGGGATGCTGAAATTTCCAGGCCAAATGCTAGTCCACATTAGATGTCTAGTGTGCCGTAGACACAATGAAACTGTGTCAGGAGAGGTTTAGAGTGGGTATTAGGAAGATTTTCTTCACCCAGAGTGTGCTTGGGCACTGAACAGACTTCCCAGGGAGTTCTCACAGCACAAAACCTCACAGATTTTCAGTCACAGCCTCAAGCTTGCCAGAGATTAAGAAATGTTTGGACAAAGCTCTCAGGCACATGGTAGGATTGTTGGGATGTCCTGTGCAGGGCCAGGAGCTGGACTTTGATGATCCTTGTGGGTCCCTTCCAACTTAGGATATTCTCTGACTCTGATATAATTTAGATGAGAGGGGAGAGTATCCTTGATACAGACTATGAGAAAAATATAAAAATACGAAAATAAGAATTTGGCATTGCTCTGGCCTCCTTGATAAACAAAATGGACATCTTTCCACTTTGATAGATTTCACATGGTTTACATAAATGAAAGGATTTAGGCCTTTTGAAATGAAAAGGAGATTTCTGCAGCATGCCAGCATGCTGCTGATGAGGGTTCATCCAAAATGCACCATGACCACGTCTCGCCCTCGGTTCATCTGTAACTCGTGTAGCAACCTGTGTCTGCACCACAGGAAAAGCTGTTTGAACAGATCGTCCTGGGGACCTCGAGAGCCTGTGTACTACTTTGTGTTTGTGGCTCTGTTTATCACTCTACAAGTCTTGATTATTCTAATGGAACTCTTCAGAAACACATTGTTCATACCCCCAAGGAGTTTGCTGCATGCACAAACATTCTCAATCTACTGTATAAACAAATGTGTTATTCAGCAGACAGTGTCAGTTCTGCTGCTGATAACTGGCAAAGGGGCTGACAACAACACAGAGGATATTACCTCCACCTCTATGTAGTTTGTACAGTTTGTTGGGATTTTTTGTCCGTAATTTCAGTGGGATCTGGAGCTCTCATTTCTGTCTGCCTTGGGCTCCTCTGTGGATTTTTGCATAAACCAAAAACTTAAAGCTTGAGCATTGTAAAACTTCCTTTTTTCCTCATGTTCTACAGCTTCCTCACAAAGTGGGGGAGGAGGGGCAGGAACTGATCTTCCCTCTGGTTCCCAGTGAGAAGACCCAGGGGAGTGGCCTGAAGTTGTGTCAGGGGATGTATAGGTTGAATATTGGGAAAAAGGTTCTTCACCCAGAGGGTGGTTGGGCACTGGAACAGGCTTCCCAGAAAATGATCACAGTACAAAGCCTGACAGATTTCCAGAAGCATTTCTGGAATATTTCAGGCACATGTTGGGATGCTCGAGGTTGTCTTGTGTAGGGCCAGGATTTGGACTCGATGATCCTTGTGGGTCCTTTCTATATCAGGTTATTCTAGTATTTTATGATTTTATCTTATTTGAGTAAACACCTGTCCACCTCCTTGGTAAAAAGAGTGAGTTTTGAGACCCACACTTTGAGAATGCATCAAACACAGAAGGTTCTCTCTCGAAAGCACACAAGATGCAAGAAGATAAGAACTGTCAAATAGTTGAGATGATTTTTTCACTGGAATTGTAGCGGTGTTGGCCTTCTCTGCTCCAGTTACCCTCTGCTGGTTCCCAGAGGTCTTTTGTTAGGATACAGCTTTTAGAAATAAACCTTCTCTGATGCTTAAAAGTGTTTAAATGTTGAATCCCATGTGATGTGAATGAATGTGTGGGGAGAGGGGAGACTGGAGGAGATAAAAAGAAAAGGAAGGAAAGAAGATAGATTCTCCAGTCAGTTGTAAAATATTACACAAAAATGACTGAAAATATTCAAAAAGAAATGGCTAGATTTGATAGGCTAAATATGGTTGAAAATATGTTTGAAATTGCATTCTAGCCCATAGAATTGGGAGCCAGTGGAGATTATCAAAGGCATTAGGGGGCTGAAATCAATTTGACTTAGCAATTGATTTGCAGCTTCTCACCCTTTTCAGTGCAATGTGAACATGTCTCTATCACTTTAAAGTTTTTTGGGGAATATCAAGGTTACGTCTCCTTCATACTTTCCTTTGAACCAGGTGTATAGAATTTGAGGACACCTATAAACCAATCAAAATTACAATTTCTTACAAGAAGGTAGAAAGCCCATTCTTGTTGATCCAGCATGAAATGAAGGTACAAAGTCACTCTGTTCAAAAATAATGACTAAGAACTTCAACACTGCTCAGTTGTTTCAAGCAGATCCAGTCAATGCCACATTTCCCATCATTCCACCTTAACTATTTTGTGGCTACTCCACGACAGACTAGACTGATCTCAGAGATCTGTGTTTTGAGTTCATACTTCTGATGTTTATAACGTGTTCTTGAAATTTTTTCCTCCAATATTATATTCCTTGCATGTCCACCTGTTCTTTTTTAAGTGAAGAGGTGTCACAAAGTGAAGTGTGAACAGAAGGGGCAGCACATTGGACTGTCATTACTTGCTCTTTCCTGCCTTCTTTGGCTCACAATGACAAGAATTCTACCAGGAAAAGTTTATAAATGTGGAATAAAAATAGAGAAATTAAACAAATTGTTCAACTAGTGCCACTTTTTCTTTCATTGCAATTTCATTTCAAGTCACTGGAGTTAGGAAGGTCCTTTGTTTGCTTAGTTTTTTTTTTTTTAATTGACTATTTCATTTGGGTTTTGCATGTGCATGCCAAGCTTCATATTAATATTTAATATGTCTCTGGAGCTGTGGTTTGGATTTGTGGGAGAAATTTTTCCCACCATGGCAAGAAGACCTAATTATTGATCACTCTGTGAATGCCATCAACAGCGAGCCCTTCTCAGAATTTTAGTCAGAAAAGACAAGAACTGAAATCAGGCCAAAGCTGGAGGGAAATACAGAGTTGGGATAGACCATGGGAAAAGTCCTCAGATGCAAAAAGGTCCTGAGGAAAGGCAAGAAGTGCCAGTGGCCAAAATACAGTGAGGACCTGGTTCCCAGCAGAGGTTTTGCCTTGCCAGGGCCCTGGCAATGAGACAATTGTGGCTCTGGCCATTTCACAGCCTGAAGCATTCTGCTCTCCTGGCCCCCGTCTGCCTTGGATCAGGGCTAGTGCTCATCATGGGAAAATGAATACACAAAATTCACCCCAATTTATTTATTATCATTCATTGGTCTCTGACAATTCCAGGATTCCAGCACTGAAGCAACTGAAAGGCTCTGAGCCTTGCTCAGTGCTCAGACTCTGAGAGGCTGAACAGAACATCTCTGCACAGGAATGTCCATAATGAAGTTCAGAGGTGGGATAGGAGCAAACCTTTACTGAAGGGGAAATAAGCACATAAAATAAATTAAAATTTATTAGACGTAGAAAAAAAGGATTCTTAGAAATCTCTGAGATAGATTCCAAGAAGAAAGGGACTACAGGGCCATATTTTTAATTCTCAGTCAGTGCTCACTTTGCCCTGAGTTCACTGTCCTTTCCTTCAAACCAAGATTCAAATAAATAAATTTATATTTTCATCATGAATGTGTTAACAGCTTCACACTGTCTTTGCCTGGCTTGCTAAAACCACTGTCTTCTTATTACAGTCTCATAAATTTGAAGGCCAGAAGAACCAGTATTGCAGTATAGTTTGGGATTTCCCCTCCTGCAAGAGACAGGATTTAAGCAGTGATCCCCCCATCAGGCCTCTGTCTTGTGGCTGAACGAGGGAGTCTCTTTAGGAAAGACATCTAATCCTGATTTAAAGACTTCTTTAAAGACTACTTAACAACTCATCAAGCTTGTCTGGTGTTTCTTCTTTGGTTTATAGAAGTAATGAAGCGAGTCCCCCATCCTCCCCTCCTGGAGATATGTCTTAATGGAAAGTAAAAATGCCACAATTACGACACACCATGTGTGGGACATAAAACCTCACTCTCACTCCAGTATCTGTATTGTATTTAATAAAGTACCAGCAGAGCAGCGATAATGTACGCTGGGAATCAGGCATCATAAATAAAAGGAGAAAAATGTAATAATGTGTAGTTGGAGAAAAATATGAAAGCAGCTGTAAGAACAGAAACAGACAAGGGGAAAAAGAAACAAAACCAAAAACAAACGAACAAAAAAAAAAGAAAATGAAGAAAATAATAATCAGAAACCATCACAGACAGGCATAGAAATAATGCATTTTAAAGTGGGTGCACCTTTGGAGGATTCTTCCTGAAGAGAGGAACAGATACACAGGCAAGCATGTGCAAACACACAAACACACACACACACACACACACACACACACACACACACACACACACACACTCTTGCCAGATCTTACCAGATGATGTAGTTGAGGCTGGCTGAACTTAATTAACTTGGATGAGTGCTTTTAGATTTTAACCTTCCTTGTTTATTTGCTTTCACTCTGCAGCTACAAAGACTTTCAGACATGAAGGGAAGGAAGAAAAGGAGGGGTGAAATGACAATAAGCAGCTCCATGTTTGTTGTTTTGGATGTTTTTTAAGGATGCAGGATAACTGCCCAGTTTGTGCAAACCAGAACATCTCTGGTACTGATTTATACCACCTGATATCTGGCCCTGGGAAGCTTTTCCTTTCTGGATTTCAAAAATAATTAAGAAATCCTCTGTCCCACAGCCTTGTCTTTGCTGCTAGGAGCATCCCTACAAGGGCCTGCTGTCTGGCATTGAATCAACCTGACTTGGTTTCCCACTTCCATACTTCTCCTAGTTCCCCAAATAAGCTGTTTACATCCAAGTTCATACATGAGAATGACCCCTGGATCTTGCTACCTCACAGAACATGGCTGGGAACTACTTTGTCTGGGCTAAAGGCTTGACTATCAATGGAGAAATTTGGAAGAATGAGCTCCAAGGCCAAGTTCTGTGCCCTGACTCTGGCTCTAGGAATTCCCAAATTTAGGCGTTATATAAGGTCTAGAAATAAAAATTTATATACTGACAGTACAGGTCCTTCATGTGTAAATCTAAGTTTACCAGGACCTTTAGCTCTACTAAATCATGGAAACGTAAAATATTTTGGCTTTGAATGGGCTGTTAGAGAAAACAGAATCATAGAATCATAAAATTAATATCAAAGTAAAATGGAATGGTTTTAGATTTGAGAGAGATTTTCCTTAGTCACTGACAAATTCAGGTTTCGACACAGCTTCCAGCATGACCTGGAAGGCTGCCCCTGACACAATTGTTTTTCAGGTCTTTAAACTTTTTGTTGTTCACTGCAGAGGATTATAATGGGAAGGATCCTTCTAAGGGAGTTGATGGATTCTTCTTCATCAAAGGTTTGTTTACTGAAGTCTTTGGTTTTCTGCAGAGATAATCTGTATTTGGGAAAGAGAAAAATCATTCTGGTTAATTTGGGGAGGATGTGTAAGCAGAGCTTAACCCTGATGAAAATAATTGAGGTCCAAGGTACAAAGTCCAAAGTGCAGCTGAGGTGGTTGCTGGTTCCCACCTGCTCCCAAGGGATTCCTCCTGCTCCTCTCCTGCCTGTCAGAAACAGACCTGGGCTGAATAGCAACAGTCTGGCAATGTCTGCTAAAGAAAATTCAAACAGCAACAGGAAGCAACAGAGGGCTGCAAATGTTGGTCCATCTGTAATGTCAGACCTTTGTTCTGGCCTTTTGCTCCTGACTGAGAAGCTCAGCTCACTGCTCCCAAGGCAAGTGGGTTATTCCATCCCATGGAAAGGCCCTGGAAAATTTGCCATGGGCAGGGGGGAGCTCAGTCCTGACTTCCACACTGACAGTGTGAATGAGCAAGAATCACCATGGGTGAGGACTCAGCGTGACAGTGGGTGACTGACAGCCCTGGTTACAAATACAGTTCAGATATGATGTGTAAAAAATGACCTTTTCTCACTCAGCACAGCAGCTCCTTCTGCCTTATTGCTGCCCCAGAATTCAGAAACACTAAGAAGCATCCAGGAGGGAGATTTATTTGTTCCAGTCCCATTGAAATACTTTCAGGTAAAGTGTATAGTGAAGTTCTTCATTACTATGGTGAAGTTTTTCAGTGCAAAGAGCAGAGCCCAAAATGGTGCAGGTGGTCCCACCTGGCTTCTTAGGTGCTGCTATCAAGAGAGCTAGTGTCAGGGACCAAAATGTGAAATCCAGGGTGCAGTGATTACAATTTCTACTCATGGGTGGGAGGGAGAGGGGGAGGAGGGAAATGCAGGCCTAAATGTCTGTGCTTTTTGTTTAATTCAATGAGAAAAGGATAATGTCACTGAAAACTTGGAAAACCTCAAGGCTTCTCAAGCTAACCATGGTGACTCAAGACAATCCGGCGTGATTCCATAGGAATCCAGTAGAAGTGAGGAGGTGCCAAGGGTTGCTCAAAATCACAGAACTGTGGAGCCATAATTTGAGTTGAAACCTTAGAGCTCATCTCACCCTGCCATGGGCAGGGACATCTTCCATGCTCCAAGCCCCATTCAGCCTGGCTGTCAATACTGACTTCTTGGAAATACATTTTATGTGAAAGAATGGCTACTTAAAACAAACTAAAGAAAAAAGATTGTGATAAAAGTGTCTGTCACTTCAACACCACAACCTGGCACTTGGTAAGCTCTTGTTGGTAAAGGACCAAAGCCCTGGGCCCACCTGAGCCTGAAGTTGTTTCAACTGCCAGATCTCATACACAAGGTACTACCTGTTCTGTGAAATGTTTTATCTTAGATCAATTCTTGGATAAGAAACAGAAACAGTGTCTGGGCTGGAGATGAAAACACCAGGAGTCCTCTGACAATCTTAAAGGTCCTTTCCGACACAAACCACTCTGTTATTCTAAGATATTTTTTTTCAGCAATTGGTTTGTAACCCTATAGATATCCAGTGGTGGATATTGGGCTCCCATGAGGTTTCTACCTATATTAATTATTTAATGGATCCCGGAAGAGAATTGCAATAAAATACAATAAATTATTACTGATTCAATTGCTGTGTTTTCAGGTCCTACGACTTACAAACCAGACCTGTGACTCACCTCATAACCATGTATAATTTTGCAGCACTGTATGGCACTAGGCCTCTTTTCCCAAAATACAGTCTGACTTTTAGCTCATGAGGTGCTTGCAGGGTGGCATCAGCCAGCTGTCACTGGAGGATCAGATGATATTAATGACGACTGGAATGTCTATTCAGTGAGCTGAGCTCATCCCTGCAAAATCAGATGGAGTCTATTTCAAACGAAAAAAGGAAATCAGGAGAAGCCAAGTGAAATAACAAAACTGCTGCCGACTTGAACAATCCAGCAATTCATCACCTCAATGAGGTCCTTGTGAATGCGAGGAAGCCACAGAATATGGCTGGGTCTGCAAAAACTTTCCTCGTCCCTTGTACCAAGGAACTTATTGAAGCTCAGTCCTGGCTTTCCAAAGATCCAGGTCTGAGCATCCCAGCCTGTGACTGTAACAGTGCCGTAACATCCTGGCTGGCAGGAATTCTGGGTCTGTGTCTTGTCACTCAAAATGCATCCTGCATCCTGCTGGACTTGTTTTCCATGTGTGCCCCAGGGTACCAAGCATTAGCTCTACCATTCCCCCAAGGACATGCATAACTTAAGATGTGTGAGTAGTCCATGGATTTCAGTGGGACTGCAAATGTGTTTACACACCTTAGTAATTCCTTCATTAGTGCACAAAAACCGTATTATATTTCTGTCAAAAGGCGATTTGAAGTTCACATTTCAAATGCCAAAAGCCTGTGCATTTACCAAGAACATCATTTAGCTTTTCCAGCCTCTGTTCCTCAGGGCCAGAAAACTTGTACAAAGGAGGAAAATCACCCCAAACGGGCTTTTCTTGTACCACGAGGAGGGAAGCAAAAAATCATTAGATAAAAAGGTAGTCTGCATTCATGGTTAAATATTGGATGTGTAATTGAAATGAGGGAGTCAAGTTGAATGCAAAGCAATTACCAGCACTTAATATTAGTCAGACTAATAAAGCAGCAATTAAACCTCATTATGCAGCCATAAAATTGGTGTGTAATAGATTGATTGCACCAAATGCTCATACCAATGTTTGATGGCATATCATAGGCAAGGTGAAGTGGTTCGTTTAATCGTCAGATCAAAATAATTCCCTGAGATAGATTTAACCTCATTGCATTTCTTGGCTTTACATGACATCCGTGACAGTACAAACAAATAAATAAACACAATGAAAGAAGAAGGGAAAAAAAATAAGCCTACAGACCAGCTTGCTTTATGGCAAATACTTTCTATTCCATAGTATAATATTCCTTCTCCCAGGAGATTCACAGTTATTTGAGAATCTTCTTGCCAGCAGCACAATTTGGATCTTGCACAGCCGTGCTGCTTCATTGTTCACTTCTTGAATTGAATATGAGGCAGTGAAGGAAGCCAACATGTAAATGTTTTGCTGCCTGTTTACGTGAAATTCAGAACCTTGGACTACATTAAGTCCAGTGATTAAAATAAATTTATGTTGAAATCCAAAAGGTTAAGCAGTGAGGGGACCATTAATAAAAATCTTCTAAACTCCTCCAAAATCACATCTGAACACTTTTACTTTAACAATAGTTTCAGATTTAATCATTATATTCAACCAGTGTCCATGGGTCCAGCATGTCAGGTTTACTGCCGTTTTTAATAAATATTATTTATGTGGGTTCGTGTCATAAAAATATTTTTTAAGTTTAAAAGATTGGTTGGTTGTTATAAAGCACTGTATTTGCTGAAGACAAAACTTTGTGCTTTGGTTCTTATGGATTTTCACCACCCATCAACCTAGGCTTCCCATGTTTGTATTTCACAGCACTATTACTGCACCAGAACCACCATGCAGTAATAAAGATAAATGTAGCAACCTATTTTCTCCTCAGCAGCAATTTCCTTGGTCAAAAGAGCTTGAACTTCCTGCATGGACCTCATCTTTGCAGCAGCTGAAGGATTCTCAAACTGCATATCTTCATGGTTAACCTTTAAAAGGGGAAGAAATTATCTGAAAGACAAAAGTATCTTGGCTTGCAAAAGGATCCTGTGGCCAAGTAAGATTTTAATTCCTGATCTCTTGTATGGCTGGACTGCACATAGTAATCATTTTTTGTAAGGAAAAAAAGTCTATTTTAAAAAATCAAGCGAGTGATCAGAAAGTGAGATCAACAGAAAATTTGCTTTTGACAATCAAAGTTGTCCCAAAGATTTTAAACAATCAGGCATGTAAGGAAAAGATATAAGAAGTTTATAACCCATCCCTCAGTTTAGTGGTTTAGTTAGTAAATATTCCTCCACAAACCAAAAATCACAGAGTAAGAAAATTTTTCACTTTTAATCAAGCTTTGAGTTTCCAACTAATTCCATGAGAAAGTCTTCACTGGCAAAAGCCTGTTGTTCTTGTGAACCTTTCTCTTTCCGTTGTCTACGCTGTTCTTTGCTTCATGCTGAACAATCGTGGTTTGAACTCATTCTGGGTTCCTGCAGAGCAGTGATCTCAGGACAGGTTCATTGCTCCCTCACCCTACAGAGCTGAAGTTCCTTATTTTCAAATTCCTGGAGATTCCCAATGCCAGCTGCTGTAGGAATGTATGTGCTACATCACTGCACGGTGAAGTGAAATGGCTCTGAGCTCACACTCTGAGCTCATCCTCAGTTCAGCACCAATGGCGTGGAAATTGAAGAAGATGGTGGAGGAATGGGGCACTGTACATACCTGTGAGACTCTGACATTTCCATTGGAAAATTGGAAAAATATTATACAGATATAAAGAGATTCCTTGATATGCCTACTTACCATTTTTCCAGCACAGTTTCAGTAAGAAAACAAATTCTTAATGCTTATTAAAAGCTGATACTTAAAGCCCTTGGAAGGATTCTGACAGCACAGATCTCATACTTCCATCCAGGCAGTACATGTTCTGCTGCTCTAAGGTGAGATTCTGAAAAGCAGAATTTAGCATTTCCATCCATATTTGTCTTCCCCATCTTTCGGACAGTTTTAGCAATTACGCCCACCCAATTTAAATGGAACAGACAAAATTATTGCCTCTTTCAGAACTCAGACCTCCTTTATTCAATAATATTTATTGTCTAAATATTAATATCAGAGCTGGATTTTTGAGCACCTGTACTTGAAAAACTCGATCCATGTTTTGTGAAATGTCCTTTAGATTAAAGCTTCAGCATTTAATTATATCTCATGGTAATATACCACTTTTCCTGGAGCATATTTTTATAATCTCCTCCCCTTGTTCACTTCAGTGTAAAACCTATTGGAATTTATAAAACGTGGAAGTGCACTATAATAATACCGGCATTTTCCAAACACTGTATCCAAAGTATCCAAGTTTTCATTCCTTTTTTCTCAGCCACTGCCTGTGAAAGCTGTTGCTGCTGTTCTATATCAATAAGGTCATCCTAGCCAATGTGTATTTTGGATCTAAATGTCTCTTCTGGTTTGGTATGCACCACCTTGAACACGCTGCTGCATGTTCAATCCTTATCAATATCTCCAGTTCAGACAGTGCCGTTCTTTAAGGAGAAGTCTTTAATTGGATTTATTTAGTCTAAAATGGACTAAAAATTTATGCAGAAACACAGCAACTGTCTTTGGAGAGGTAAAAGGCTTGCTGCAAAGGAGGGGAATGAACTGTTCTTTATATGGCAGGTGGTTGGCACCAGATCTTTAAGGTCCCTTCCAGCCCTAACTTTTCCATGGTTCTATGATATTTTCAGAGGAGTGGAAAATTATGAGACTTAAAGCCAAGCCAGGGAAAATCATGAGAGGTCTCAGATAAAATATGCTTACTGCAAACCTGAAACAGATTGTCCCGAGGGGTTGTTGAAGCTTAACAAGTTTTTAAGAACAAGTCAGATAAACATCTAACAGGAATCACTTAACTGTAGCTGATCCTGTTTGGGGGCAAGAGAATGATCTAAGCAAAGTGTTGAAATTTCCTCCTACCTTGATTTCTCTGAAATTACATATTTTAAGAAGAAAGTCTTTCTCCACTAGAAAGGGATCATTGACAGGCTGATAAAAGTGATTCTTAGTGCTGTTGGCAAGCAAGGCTGACCTTCCCACACCCCAGCATTTAATATGGCCTTTTAGTTGAAGAAGGGTTTGATGGGAGGCTAATGGTGTTTTGGCTAAGGTTTCTGAAAGGATTAAAGTGTTTAGGAAACAGTAAGAATTGCTTTCTTCAGTGGATTTAACATTCTATTAGAGAACTGACTCATGAATGAAATTATTTTCAAATTATTTTCAAATATGGTGAGGAAAACAACGTCAGAAAATTAGGATAATGTTTGAAAACATGCCATTCAAGTTGTTAAGGCAGTCAGTACTGATTTGGTCTTAAAATAGCTTTAAAATAAGTACAATAAATAGCTCTCCAGCATGCCCAGCCCCGTCTTTGACTAACTTAGACCTGACAGCCCTCTCTTAGGACGCTGAGGTCGACTGGGATAACTTCTCTGCTGAAATATGCACAAGAAATCCCTGTGTAGTATTTACAGATCCATCTCGTTAGCAGCAAAGACAGGCATGCCGTATGAGCAACCCCAGCACTAGGGGGTCTGTCCCAACTGTGTGCCCAGACCAGGCATCCCTGTGGATGCAGAGCACGAGTTCCTTCAGCTGATGCTTCCAGGGAAGTGGGAAAAGAGAAATGGGGACTGTTGTCCCAGCGTCAGCCCTCTCCATAGTCAGGAGCTGCAACCTTCTGCTCCTTCATCCCTCCCTCTGTGGTGGCATCAGCTTTCCAGGCTGGCCAAAGGAGGATGTGGAGTGTGGGGTTTGCTGTTTCCAGCAGCCTGCTGGTCTAGGCAGCCCTGTGTATTCCTGTCCAAAAGAGACAAAACCCAACAGGTATGATCCTTCTAGTTTTAGGGAATAGTAGATGTGGTGGGAATAATTGTCCATATTCTTTATGTGTAGATAATCTGTAAACCTAGGTTGGGGCTTTTACATCTCTATATTGTGTCACTTTGAATTATTTGAGAAGGACTTTTGACAAGGGGATGGAGTGACAAGAGGAATGTCTTCAAACTGGCATACAGTGGGTTTAGATTGGATATTGGGAAAAAATTCTTCCTCGAATAGGTGGTGAGGCCCTGGCACAGGTTGCCTAAAGAAGCTGTGGCTGCCCCTGAATCCCTGAAGTGTGCAAGGCCAGGGGTTGGAGCAATCCAATCTGGTTGAACATGTCCCTGTCCGTGGCAGGGGGGTTGGAGATGGTCTTTAAGGTCTCTTCCCATCCAAATCATTCTTGTCTCTTTGATGTTATGTCATCCAGTCCAGCAGCTCAAATATCAGCTAAGGACGTCCATGGTGGTTGAAGTGATGCTCATGTATTGTGAGAGAGGAAGAACCAAGTTTTCTTGAACAGAAACATTAGTAATGTCCAGCTCTGCTGGTTCCTTTGAACTGAAAATCACCCCAGTGATTGAAATGAAGGAGGACATTCCAGCCCATGTTAACAAAATGCAGCAGATGCACTTGGAATAAATTTGTAAGCACTGTAAATCTTCGCTGGATGATCTCCAAAGAGAGAAAGCTGTATTAGCCCAGCCAAGATGTAAGGCAGTCACAGAGAAGCGATCTGATATTCTCCTCAGAGAGGCAGGAAGGCAGCCTGATTGCATTCCCAAGATGGAGAAAGATGGAGAAACTGAGCTGATCTGGATTCTAAAGATAGTCAGGACCCTCTGATCACACAGAAATGTTTTTTTTCACTGGCATAGACATAACAACAACAACAAAAAAATATTAACAGGACAAGAAAGAGACAGGAATAACCAGGGAAAGAACACCAAAAGTCCTTATCATATGACTCTTTTTCTGCCAGTAGTAACACCCATTAATGAAGCATTAATTACTTATCTGAATTAAACAAGCTTATGTCACTGTACAAATTACACCAATGCAGGTCCAAGTCTGATTATTCAGATCTACTTTCACAACGTTAAGGATCATTCTGGATGTCCACTTCGGTTTCACAAATAAAAGTTTCTTTTTAGGAAATATTGTGTTTGCGTGTTGTGATGACCTTGATTTTCTGCTATGTAAAAATCTGACACTTCTTCTCTACAAAGATTGTTCCTAAAAAATCGCCTTCATGAATAAAGTAATTTAAGTAAAATTTTTCTATTATTGTATTTAGACAAACAAGATGATCTCTTTTCCCCCCTCTTTTTCTTTCCTTTTTGTTGTTTTTTTTTCCCCCCTTTGGTCCGTTGTTCAACATTTCCTTGCAAGTGGGAGAATAAACAGAAATGAGGGAGAGGAAAGAAATCGAGAAAACACTGAAAAGCTTCAGCTTGTTTTCACCCAAGATTTAAAATTTTCAGATAGCTCAGGAAAAGAATTCAAAATTATGTCAATGTACAGATATTACAAAAATCATTAAATGGATGCTTTTAAATCAATTCTACTTGTAGGATTAAAATCGGAATGCCTTGGGGGACACTGTATGAGCTGTATTTGTGGACTGGCTGGAAATATGAAAAAAGCAGACATGTCCTGAGCTGAATCCATTCCTATAAGATTTCCAGCCTTGGGCAGCATTCCTTGAAGGATATACATATATCTGCTTAACTATATGTATGATGCTCCATCCCACTGAAGCCAACAGGAGCAGTTACTGTTCATCAAGTCAAGCATTTACATAAATCTCTGGGATAATGCAATTTAATCAAAGACTCAAGTGCTTGGATAAATCTTATGTTATTCAAAGTAAACTTCAAAGCTTTTTACATTCACTTAGCACCAATTATAACCCAAACAAATCAAATGGACTGTATTATATGTGAGGTTTTAAATTCATAAAGGTAACAGTACAGTGTTTTTTTCTATTCATCTGCATCTTTTTTACCTAGCTGAGAAAGGATTCCTCATTAAAGCTGGTTGAAAAAAAAAAAAGCCAGAAAATGCCTGGAACAAAGTAACTGTAACTGTAAAATGTCCTTAAAGGCCAATTAGAAATTGCAATACTGGGAGTTTTATTACAACTAACTCCTCCTTAATTATCAATCAATGGATTCTGTTGGAAAAAAATTCTCAAATTCACAGCTGGGAAAATGATGCTAATTATTTTCTGTTAATTAAGGCTGTGCTGGGATTCAGACTTGCCATCCTTCAAATACAGGATTGACATATCAATGCTAACATAATGCTTAGAGTCTTCTCCGAAGGCTTTATTTCTAATGATAATAAATTGGTGTCATGTTATTTTAAGTGTCTTAAGCTATCGTGCTGCTAGCCAACCCTGATATATATTGAAAAGCATATATCTATCTTGCTATTCACACCAAGTTCTCATCTGAAAGTTGAATATTCATCATTTTGCACTGTAGCTGTTCTATTGTGAGGGTGAAAGAACATTAAATCACTTGGAACTAAAAGGAGTAGGGCAAAAATATTGAATGGCGGCAGGATCCCCTAAATATCAAAATCAGAAAGAATGAAACATTTGAATAAAATTCTAAACATTTTATATTCAGTTGCAAAGTTCCTGTTGATCTTCACAGATCAACAGATCACAGATCAGAATCTCTAGTCCAGCCTCTGGTCCTCCTTCATTGTGGAAGTTCTCTAAATTACATGCTGTAATTGGTTTTTTTGTTTTTTTTTTTTTTGTGGAAAAGACAGTCAAACTTAATTTTTTTTAGAAATCTCTTGCTTGCTTGATGTTTGATCCTCATGATTTACTGCATACCTTATAGCTAAGGTTAAAGAAAATTGGAAAGAAGAGAGTAGAAACAGATAAATAGAGGGGGAAAACCATTAAAAAAATAATATTCTGTAATATTCTGCCAGACTTGGTGTGGTGTATATAAAAAATAAAGCTCATTAACTCAAAGATGACATGCTTGGCCAAAGTTTTAGGCGAGTTTTAAAGACCTCCTACCAGTTTGAGGCAAAATGGGCAGGAGGGTGGTGCTTTGGTTTGGGCTTTGCTCAGGATGAGGAATTCCTGAGTCTGTTACTAAAAGGCAGATGCCAGACAAACAGTTCTGAAAAAAACACACTCCTCTACAGGCTTCTTGGAAACTATAATATTCAGCATTTTAAGACTTCTGGGGAAGGTTGTAGAGGTGCTGTAAGTGACAGATCAGGGCAGTCTGGTGTCCCTGTAGGGTTGGCCACCCTCATGACCACGCAGGTAAGAACTGTTTGCTGTGGGATTTAGACTGCAGAGCCTGAGCGTGTTTGAGAGATGCCCTAAAAATGATTTGATCACCTACTGCCATTGGTCAATTCAGATGAACCAAAGGGCCAAGTGAGTGGGTCACCCACTGAACCGTGGCATGTTCAGGTCTGAAGTGTGGCCTCCACCTTCCTTCCTAACAAACAGAGAAACAGAAAAATACCTCCACTAAGCAATTTTTTCTCACTGAAAAATAATATCTAATGTCAAAGGTACTTCTCAAAGGCCATGGTGTGCTATCTCGCCCCAGTGAGCAAAAATTAATTCTGTCTCTCTCTGTCTTGGATGTTCGCTTTTAAGGTGTCCTTAATTGGCAGTTCCAATATTACCAGTCTGTATCCCTGTTGAAACTGATAATTTCTTCAAAGTTCAGGACTGGAGAGAATGCAGCATCCAACCAATGCAGAAGTTTGGTCTTGATGATCTTGGAGATCTTTTCCAACCCTAATGATTCTATACTTCTGTGTTTGCCACTTCAGCTATTTTTTCAGACCTGGAACATTAATCTTGTACTTTGAGTACAAAGAGGCTGTTGAGGGTATTTCTGGTGGGTGAAGGTTGACAAGGTTGTTAAGGGTTTTTGTGAGTCTAAACTCCACTAAAATCTCCTCCAGCTCTTTCTGAAACAGAGTCCAATCAATGACCTAACTGGTCCTATTTGGTCCTGTTCTCCTACAAGTATGAGCTTCCATTTCAAAGTCATATTTTTGCAGCATAAATGCACAAATGCAAGTCACAAAATACATAAAGGCGAGTTAGGACAATAGATTTAACTCAACTTTTACCACATCTTGAAAAAACACAGTGAATGAAATCTGGAGTGTATATCTTTACATCTACCTGATCATTATCTACCCCTAAATAAAAAATATTTTACCTATGCTTAGTGATTACAAAGCTTTCTCTCAGCTTTTGTAATTCATTTGTGCCTTCTAGCACTCGTGAGTCATGGGTCTTTTACACTTGTCAAGTACACCTAATCCTTACCCTTCATGGCCCAGAAATCCTAAAGATGGCTGAACATGTAATTGCCTTGAAGTGTAAAATATTTCCCACATTATTTATTATAACATTGCCTGCTAGCACCTCTATAGTTAAGGTTGTGTCAGCATTTTTATTATAAGCCCCTATTTTCAGCTGTAAAAAAAGTGCTTCAGGCTGGAACCAGGAATGCAAGTGATTTTATTTTTTTTACTGTTTTTTAAAATAAAATTGCCTTGGACGTTTTTAAGTTATTCCATCTGTAGTCAATAACACACCCACACATGTCTACTTACAGCTGTACATGCAAGTGCGTAAGGAAGATTTAGCATGATAAAAATGTTTAAATGTAGCTACTGTCAAAATAACCCCTATAACTGTTCATTTGTGTTTTCACCCCTTGCTCATGCAAATTATATCTGTGTGGGAGCAATTTTAGTCATAGCACAAGCTTTACTTTGAGTTGATGCAGCATTCTTTATCCAATGATGTCTATAGATGGCAATAATAAAATATTTATTTGGTTTTTACATCTTATATTTTATTCCTGTGCGAATCAAACTGTCTTCTGGAATAATTTCAGCAAAAGTATTTTGTCTCTGATCTTGGATCATGAGCAAGATTAGGGACTACACCCAGGTGTTAATCCACTGAGTCCATGTGATTTAGTCCAGTGTAAAAGATGACTCATCCTTTCATGTCTGCTTTCACATGGATCCAAGAATAGCATGTGAGCACCTTTTTGAGAGCTCGTTGCTGAGCACTCATCTGCCTCTGAGCTTAGACCACACTGCACTTTTCCACACCAAGGTTGCATTGCATGAGTAAAGATTTAACATCAGTTCACCAATTTACATCTCTCTTATTAATTGTTTTACTGTATCTAGTGGAAGACTCTCACTTAGAGGAGCTACATACAAATACCTTATTATGCAGCCTCTGTATAGGATGGATCATGGAATACATAACCAAGGTTCTATGAAATTTGTGGTTCTATTTTGTCTTTATTGCTATTATTGTTAGTGCTTACAATAGTAATCCTTGTGGGTCCCTTTCAACACAGGATATTTTATCATCCTGTTATTCTAATATGACTAAACTTTGAAAAAATAAAAATGTTTCCTCCGTCTCTTGAGTTTAGGTCTTTTAAGTCTTGTATGTTTTACATGCTTTTCTCAATGTTTAAAAAATAAATTAAGAAAATAAGGAGATTAAATTTTTGTCCATTGTTTTTGGTGTTTAATGAGGTGTTTCTAGAACAAATGTTAACCTTACTTTTCTTGTCATCCAACTGAACACATGCCTTCATTCTGAAAGTGGAAGTTTTCATGTTACTTCATCCATCATTAATGTGGTGCTGTAACCCTCAAAACATATAACTCCAGCTTTAATTTTTTAATTGCAGTTATATTTTGCAACCTTACTGCAGTTTACCTGTCCTTCAGAACTGTATTTCAGAACTGCTACCGTTTCTAAGTCAGACAAAAATTAAAAGGACATGTTTTTTGTTGGAGTTTTTTGGGGAGGTTTTCTGGTTCATTGGTTGGAATTTTTTGATGGTGAGTTTGTTGTTGGGTTTTGCTGTTGTCGTTGGGAGGGCTTTTTTGAACCATTCTGAACCCATCTTTGTAACAAATCTTTATTAAAGACATAACAGTTCATGGAAGCTGTCCAGAACACAAGGATTCCCATGATCTTGATTAGAAATCTGCTGAGACTATGTTTTCAATTCAATTTCATTGTGAAGTTTTAAGTTTGTTCCCCGTTCCGTGCAAGGATATACTCTTAAAAAAAAAAATGGAAGTCAATTCAAATTATTTCCTAATTCCCAGTCTAGAATAGCTGGCTTTCATACAGAATTTCCAAGAGCATTCTCAGCTCAAAATGTGTTCTCCCAAACTATTATCAAACTGCAACTTGCACCATTGTTAGTATGTTCTAAATAGAACTGATCCAAAAGAAAGAGACACAATTTTCAGCTGTGCTAAAACTCTTCAAAAGATACATAAAGTAAAAATAAATCAACGGCAGAATTGCTTAGTAAAGATATTCTTATACATCTGTTGATGATTTATGAATATGTTTATGAAAGACCATTGAGATTATATACCTTCTACTGCATGACTCCTACCTGATATTATGGTATTAATGAAGTTTTCAATCCCCTTGTTAAATCCATTTAGGAGTTTAACTCCTATTATTCTTAGGAAGAGTTGCGTGCAAAACTTAAGCTTTAGATGATTAGAATAGTCCTCTAAAGAAAAATGTGGAATTTGTCTGGTCAAATGAAGATATACCATTGCCTTCATATGAAGCCTAAATTTACCCTGATCTTTCTTATTATTCAATTAAAAGAAATTCTTGTCTTTTAGTCTGTTCCATTTATCTTTAGTATTTTATCTTAGACTGGAATAGGACCTAGATATACCTGTCAAATTATATTGATTATTTGTGAAGCCAAGGGCAATGTAACCATCTCCATTAAGAGGTATTTACATTAAACTCTGTTTTTATGGATTTTATAAATATCTACATATATAGCAGCCAAACCTTGCAAATCCTTAGATCAGTGTTGGTTTGCTTTTAGCTTTTTTTTTTCCTCATAGGCAGAAGACAATCCAGCTTAGTTACAAAAATTCCATGTTTTTTCTTTGTTCATAGTATTCCTTAATTTTTTTACCATGGTGTCACATAGGATTTTAAGGGAAAGGACTCTGTTTATATAGAGATAGAGGCTGAAAAAAATGTAACCCAGGAAAAATGCAATCTGGTCCTTATCCACACTAGCAAAAAGGAGAGAAAATGGGTGAACGTGGTCGTGAAAGCCCAGTTTTGAAGAATGCATGAGAGAAAACTGGTATTGCTTATTGATCACCAAAAAAAGATACAGCTTTCATCTGCCAAGGACTCCCTATGGACATCAGTTTATGCCTGTGTTGCTTCAAACTCCCCTCCTCCCAGATTCAAGCAGTAATTAATGTATGATTCATGTATGACATATGATTCAAAGCTTTCCTTGTTTTGAGGAGCAAATTCTACTACGTGTATTAAGGCTGATATTGGGAAGGGAGCAGCATCTGTCTCTGACTCAAGTTAGAGTATTTTGAATTGGGATTTATCTTTTCTTGGTTTAGGTATCTGACATTCAGTCATTTTAGTACCATCTACAGAAAGCTATGCTGAGAAACAGCCAGGCAAATCTGAAAGGAGATTCATTCCACCAGATTTTGACAGAAAGACAAATAATTACCTAAGCCAATACATTCCAGTGAAATTGCAGCCATCGAGTTTGAGTTCATCATCTAAAAGATGAGTAATTCAAAAGCTATGCCCTTAGAAGAAATGCATTGCTTATTTTAACATGATATAAAATCACAGCATAGGACCAAAATAAGAAAAGAAACCCTTCAAACCAGTAAAGATTTATACATGTCTGTTGTATCTAAATCCCTACAGAGCATGATTTTATCCCAACCCCAAATGCTTTAGCATTTCCCATACATCAATGAGAGTTTAGGCTAAAGAGAATCAGAGGCTGTCCTGAGATGGAACAGACCCCAAAGCTCATCCAGCCTAGATTCAAGGTGTTTGATCTCCTCTTCCTGGGCTCTGTGGTTATTGACAAAACTGGGACAAGTCACTCAGATTCTGGAGCTGGAGCACACAGTTCTCACCTTGTTTTGGACACTACCTCAAAAATCATAATCCTTTCCTTACAGAAAACTCCTGCGATTGTTAAACTCTTCTTAATTCAAGTCCACTATTCAGCTGAGAAACTGAACAAGCAATTTCACTTGAGACACACAGGTCTCCAGCTCCTAACACCACCTTGTGAGTTTTGTTTTGTTCTCTGAAGATTTCTTTGCTATAGAGGGTGATATTTTATAGGATGCCCTATAACCCTGTCCAGCCTGTAATCGTTTAATATATTTTCCTTGCCTTACCTGTCATCGAGGAAGTCTGTGTCTGCAAGACAAAATAAAAGAGTTCTTTGTGGAAATAATCATCAAAACCACCCCTGTTCCTAAGTCCCCTTTCCATTGCACAGCTTCATGGGAGAAAGAGCTAAAATTATGGGATTAGTTACTTATTTCTTTTTTCTAACTACAGAAGAAAATATTACACAGCCTACCATTGTGTAATATTTTGGTTGTGAGCCTGAGCCATGATGAACCTTAGACTTTGTATTTTTTATTATCTGTTTGAGACTGTAACAGATCATTCTATATCTGTCACACCACACTTTCTGTGGTTAGTTCTATTTTTTTTCCCTTACATCCTAGTAGACTTGTGATTTTGCCATATAATTTTTTATTTTACCAAAGAGAGAATAATTAAAGCTGATCATCAGTGATTTCTCTTTACATGGACTTTAAAATGTTATCCAATAGGTGAAAGTTCTGTGAAACCATATTGGTGACATTTTATCATTAGTATTTCCTTCTGATCACAACGTATCAAAACTCATTGTTGCAATATCTAACAGCTTCCATGTGACAGGATAGAGGGATTTAAGAAAAGAGAATGATATTCATCATCATCTATTTCTAATAACTACATGGTAAAAAAGATCTTCTCAAGTTTGAAACCTCAAAAGAAAATTAAATTACCAATTGTTTTCATATCAGTATTTTCAAAAAACACTGGGGACAGCGGGGAAACAAACCTCCCTCTGCTTTTTTTCTCTTTTTTTTTAATTTTTCTTTTTCTACAAAAGAAATAAAATCTCAATATTCTTGAGACTTCTAGGTTTGGTTTAGAAATCTAGACTCTCTGGGGAAATTATTGAAACTCATGTTCAGTGACTGATCTCAAAGCAGCAGGCAGATTTGTTCCTCTTTGGATGCGAGTCTCTTCAACAGAGCTGGAAAGAAAGATGTTGCTGATTCACACAGGAAACTATATTAGAAAAAAAAATTATGAAATTAAAGCTGCAAAAAAGGTTCTCTAAACTATGGAATGGAATGTGTCATGTGTGATTAATTTTCTTTTGCAATTTGTAACCCTGTGGTAACAGGATCTAATCCAAAGGCTCTTGCATTCAGCAAGGCTCTTTCCAGTAACTCCTAATCTCCTAATTTCAGACATAATTTGTTATGTAAACTCTACTTTGGAAAGTGCTTTTTATGAACTAGCTTTTTTATTTATTTATTTATTTATTTTTACAAACACAGCAATCAGAATTCAGAATGTAGATTCAGAACTCCCTCTGCACCTGAACTTCAGCTTCCTGAAATCTGGTGCTGAAGTCCTGACCTTGTTAGCAAACAATAGGAATTTTGCTACTGGCTTGAATTAAATCAAGATATTCCTCCAGAAGACTGAGACCTAGCACTTATTTCTTGGATCAAACAAGAACACTAGCCCCAAACATTTATCTTTGATGAGGAAGTGCAGTTTCAAGTCAGTTTGGGCTTTGAAATCTAGAGTCCAGACTTATTTCAAAGATGAGTTCACATGATGCAGCATGCTTTGTAATCTGGGAATTTCATGCTTTAAAAAAAAAAAAATAGCTGGGAGCAGAATTAGTATGTACAGCATAATAATAGTCCAGTTCAACTGGCATTTGGTTTGGAATGGTTGCTTTGAGAGCTTGTTGGAAAAGGGGGGAAAATGAAATGAGAAGAAAAATTTACTGTGCAAACTTTGCATGCCAATAAAGAAATTATAGAGAGAATGTTGTTAGGCTTGACTCTGTAATTATAATTGAAGCACAAAGATGATCAAATGCAAGACCATTTACAGTTAATCATTTTGACATTGCTTGATTTTTCCTATGAACCATAGAAGAGAGGAATCAAACAACATTATACCACAAGAGTCAAACATTAGGTGGTGCAAATCAACTTAACTCCTTCACTTTAAAAAATCAAGCCCCTTTGCCTCAGCTGGTGGCTTGGCCTCACATATCATTGTTGCAATTTGAATCAGCTTTACTGGAGGGAAAAATGTAAGTTTGATGTCAACATGATCTAGCAAAGAACTTGCTATGCAACAGAACCTATTTATAAATGTCTAGAGTAATTCTTACTGATTACACAAGGAATTTAGAAACTTAGATTTAGAAAAACTGTTTTTCTAAACTGTTTTTCACTTTGGAAATTGTTTCATTATTTAGAATATTTATATTTTTTTGAACATTAAAAGCAAAACAAGATTTGTGCTGGGAAGTAAATTGCATTGTAATCACACTTACAGTCTCCTGGTGAGACCAGCATTCCATGGTGGCAAACATATAACTGGAATTGATCTCACGTAGTTAATACCATATAGAAGTACATGACCTGGTCTGGTTTTTTTTCACCAGCTAAGCTCTATCAAAAAAAATTCTCACATCTCTTAAAATGGGAGAAGTTGGTCTATAGATATGTGTTTCAAATAAAGGTAGTCAAAGAACAGCTTATATGAAACACCTTTAGGAGTCCAGCTCTAGGTGAAATGAGTCCCATATTCACCTTATCAGCTCAGAAAATACCAGCTAAAAATATTGAAAAGGGGGAATGTAGCTAAAAGCTGGTACACAGCTGCACAGAGATATTAAGATCCCTTGATAAAGGATCCTTAAGTTCCCATGTCCATTTTTATTTAGAAATTACCTGTGGTCTTATGATAAAAAACTCCAAAAAAGATCTTATCCTTCTCAATGGTGAGGACAGTACTCAAACTGCAAACTATTCTGTTTCTATTCTTGGGTTCAAATTTCAGACTTGATATTCAACTTTTAAACTGGTGTGTGGTAACTAACATAAGCAACTAAGATAGCAAATGATGAATGACCTTTTTCATGAATGAACAAACATGACTGCCTGAGAATTTCAAACATGAAAAGCACTGCTCCCCTTAAATTTCTCTTCATTGAACTTTTTATTAAATCTTTTTTTTTTTTTTTTAAGATCATCAATAGTTTGGAATTGGAATGAACTATAGTTAGAGTGATAGCTAAAACTGCTTTTGCCCTTTTCATACAGCTCCTGGTGTAATCAATAACCTATATACAAAGGTGTCATGATTCCTTGTGTCAATTTGTATTTGCAGGTTTCAGCTCCTTCTGTTCATTCCTTGCTGCTGCTTGTGTTCTCTTCCTTCATAAGAGTGTAAGACATATTTTGGCCTCATGGTGCTTGAAAGATGATTCAAATTAATATGTTTCCAGAATTCATGGGGAACTGATTAGTTGTAAGGTAACACACTGCCATTGTGATTAAGAATCCCTAGGGGATGCTGGACATCATTGGCCATGAGGAAAAAATCAAAGCTACTTTTAGTATCTACAGATGGGGCCACCTTCTGCTTTCAGCAATTGGCCTAAATCAGGATTATCTCCATTGATTTCCATGGTGTTTGTCAAGATTTATACCAGATGAAAACCTACAACATTTGCCTTTTTGGCAATGGAAAGAAGATTATGTCCCTATGAAATTTCACTGGATCAGAGTTATTCCAAGAGAACCATTCAATCAACACCTTCCAGATACCAATGCCATTACTAAAGCACTTTAATTCATTTTAGCATAATTATCCCTCCTGGTGCTTGGTGCTGAATATTCCTTGTGAATCTCTCTCTGGATATCAAACAACTGTGATTTCTGTTTCTTTATATCAACTGAAGAAGCTCTGCCAGCAGATTGACAACTACTCATTCTTTATATTTACAGGTATTGCAAAAGTTGCTAGTGACTTTATCAGGTGGGAAGAAATTTTGTGCTTGGATTCCTAATCCATTCATTTATTTGCTCTTGTAGTCATCTATTCAGCTACTGAAGAACAATAGGGTCTGGAAAATTTTTAAATACTTTTCAATACTTTCCATTTTCTATGCTTATGGGGCACCAAGCACTGGCTGGGGTTAGGGTAGTAAATATCACAGGGCTG